>NC_141822.1:12654682-12809682 GCF_982586985.1 Callionymus lyra
CGAACGTACGAGAGGAACTGCGGCGACGACGAGCTTTTTATCGACGGCTCTGGCCATGAATCAAAAGATCCTCCACGTCCTGTTGTGTCAGTTCAGGGTGTGACTGAGGCGGAATTCTGAGGTTGGGAGCGTCGCACTCGCAAACCTCTGCGCTCACACTGATAACTCGTGTTGCATAATAGACGACAAATCTGCCCGCTTGTGAAAAAAATACTTGTTTGTGTTAAAACTTCTTAGATAAAGAAGAAAACAGTGATTAAAAATCACTATATCAAGTATATAATGTTTTGTCTTCTTTGCTTTAATAAACACTAATAATGTGCATCTTTAGGTCACACAATCGTAGATGTAATAAAGTGGGGAACCCTCTACCCCAAGTCTGGAGGATTTCAAGTATCTTAGGGTCTTGTTCACGAGTGATGGGAGAGTAAAGTCTGGGTCTCCCTGTTGAAGCCGCTGCCCCCACGACCTGAGAGATTTTTGTAAATATTTGATGAATGTTTACATTTAAAGGGAAATAGTCACGAGCTCACATTATTGTCTGTATATAATTATACGTTCATGTCTTCCACTCGCTACGTATAGTTATGTTTGTGTTCAGAGCAGTAACTACACAGTGAGACACACACATAGTAGTTATTATCCTACATCACAGTTATCAGCCTAATAAGCCTAATAACAAACTGGTCCGGAAGCGCGTTCAGGAACCATCAGTAGATTCTGATCCACAGACCTCAGAGCCCGAGCTGGGGTGTAAGTCTGGATCAGAATCTACTGATGGAAGGTCTGACCATGAATAGATCTGAAAGTAAGAACCAGAATTTTAAAATTGATCCTGAAAGAAACTGGAAGCCAGTGAAGAGTTTTAAGGATCCGAGAAATGCGAGTTCTTCTACTAGAGCAGCTCAGAATTCTCGCTGCAGAGTTTTGTATTAATGCAACAATAATTGTTATACTAAAGATCTAAGAAATCATATATATTATTATTTAATCAGGAGTGGGGGGTGGGGGGGGGGTATTAAGTTTAAATCATACTAAATATGGGAGAATTCCATTAATTCAGCTCTATTTGATGATGGTAAGGGGGGCAGAAAAAAGGGGAATCGGGACCCCCATGAAAATTCAAATATTAATAATTTTATGACATTTAAACCACATGTATAACTTACTATTTCCACACCTTTCATCAACAGAAGGAGGCGCTAAAAGAGGCAGAAAACCCAGTGTAAACTTAAATAGGTTGAATTTCAATTCAATTTCTATCGTATTAAATACGTATGAAATAATGTTGATGTCTTGAATATTTGCTTGTTTTGAAACGATTCTTAGGCCCATAATCCACCTGGAATTATCCTATTTCACCTTCAGATATTTCTGTTATTTGGTTTTCAAAGGTATTTATTTTTTATCAGATTTATTCAGCTGAATAAGTAAGTATATACTGTATATACACACACACACACATATATACATGTATATATATATATAAATAATTAAGTGAGTCTACTAGAAACTAAATGTATGGAGCCAACATGGAGTCAAATTAAATATATAGAGTTTTTAAATAATATTAGTACTTTTATACATAATTTTTATGAATTAAATCAAACAAAAAATATTTAAAAAAAAGTCAGGATAAGATTAATATTGTAGTAGGGAAATAACACGAAATATCCTTCTTTTTTTGAAGCAAATCAAATTAGTTTTTTAGTTTTTTTTATTTCCCTTTAATGTCTTGACATCATTGCCAGGTATAACATGTGACCTGGAGATCAAAGTGAACCTGGGCTTCTTGACCTCAGTGACGACATGAACCTGGAACACAGTTTGATCAGGTGTCTCAGGAATGGAACTAATCCTCGGAGGAAGAGACGAAACTGATAAGTCGGCGAACACACAGACGACCGTGGCGTATCTGCATCTCAGAAAACCTTTTCCGATCCGGTCCAGGAGAACGACAAAAGACTTGTTGTTCTGAGAGGTGGAATGAAAGAGCAAACAGAGGAGGAGTGATGGCTCTTGAGGTCGGGGGTCAAGTGGGTGAGGTCGGACCACCGCTCGGTTTCCGCTGTAAAACTCTGACCTCATGTTGTTGACTTACAAACCCAAGCGTCGACGCTAATGTATCTCAGTCAATATTCACCCGTTTATCAAGAAACACGTGATTCTACTTGTTTTTCCAAAGAACATTTGTGTCATTTTTAGCTTCACTGTCACGAAAACCTCAACATTTCACAAAATTAAAATTTTGCAAAAACTATTTGAACTTAAGCAACTTTTGTAATTTTTTAAAAATCTTGTGAATCATATAAAAGCAGATAAATTCGTTTTAAATTAAAAATATTCGTTGAATTTCGTTTTTTTACTTTTATGTCCAATTTTACGCTTGAAAGTTCTGGTTATTACGAAGACACTGTTTCTTAAATTGACTCACTCAAGCCTTCGCAAGTGCCAAGGTCAACAATTTATTATTATTATTATTTTATAGCTTAACCAACTTCTGACACGTCATAGATAGGTTTTTAAACCCTTTTGTTCTCCGGGTCGAGTTGACCCGGAGGGGGAAACAAATATGTTTGTGGTATCCCTTTTGTTGCCTCTTGTATCAAGGTGTTTTCAGGCCACCGGGTCACCAAGACCCAGAGACAACACAAGTGTTAAACTCAATGCGAACTTGCTAGCTTAGCTAGTCATCGTGTTTATTACTGTTTATATATTTATCATTACTGCATTTATTATTGTACTTATTTTATTGTTATTTATTATTAGTATTGTCGTTTGTGTTATTATTTTCATGATGTGTATTTTATGTTTTAATACAAGGTGTATGTATTGTTTTGAGAATTGCAGATGAACTTAGGTTTACTTAACTACTTTTCCAGGTTTAATTAAAATTCACACTAAAAAAATTATACTTTGATGAAGTAATATTTACTAGGTAAAAATTATTTAAAAATAGATGTAAATGTTACTTAAATAAAGTTCGTAAATAAAAGTTTAAAAAATGATTTAAAAATTGATGTTAATGTTACTTAAATAAAGTTCGTAAATAAAAGTTTAAAAAATGATTTAAAAATGGATGTAAATGTTACTTAAATAAAGTTCGTAAATAAAAGTTGGAAAAAATGTTTAAAAATGGATGTAAATGTTACTTAAATAAAGTTCGTAAATAAAAGTTGAAAAATGATTTAAAAATGGATGTAAATGTTACTTAAATAAAGTTCGTAAATAAAAGTTGAAAAAATGATTTAAAAATGGATGTAAATGTTACTTAAATAAAGTTCGTAAATAAAAGTTGAAAAAATGATTTAAAAATGGATGTAAATGTTACTTAAATAAAGTTCGTAAATAAAAGTTGAAAAAATGATTTAAAAATGGATGTAAATGTTACTTAAATAAAGTTCGTAAATAAAAGTTGAAAAAATGATTTAAAAATTGATGTAAATGTTACTTAAATAAAGTTCGTAAATAAAAGTTGAAAAAATGATTTAAAAATGGATGTAAATGTTACTTAAATAAAGTTCGTAAATAAAAGTTGGAAAAATGATTTAAAAATTGATGTAAATGTTACTTAAATAAAATTCGTAAATAAAAGTTGAAAAAATGATTTAAAAATGGATGTAAATGTTACTTAAATAAAGTTCGTAAATAAAAGTTGAAAAAATGATTTAAAAATTGATGTAAATGTTACTTAAATAAAGTTCGTAAATAAAAGTTTAAAAAATGATTTAAAAATTGATGTAAATGTTACTTAAATAAAGTTCGTAAATAAAATTGGAAAAATGATTAAAAAATTTATGTCAATGTTACTTAAATAAAGTTCGTAAATAAAATTGGAAAAATGATTTAAAAATTGATATAAATGTTACTTAAATAAAGTTCGTAAATAAAATTGGAAAAATGATTTAAAAATTGATGTAAATGTTACTTAAATAAAGTTCGTAAATACAAGTTGGAAAAAATGATTTAAAAATTGATGTAAATGTTACTTAAATAAAGTTCGTAAATAAAAGTTTGAAAAAATGTTTAAAAATGGATGTAAATGTTACTTAAATAAAGTTCGTAAATAAATGTTTGAAAAAATGTTTAAAAATGGATGTAAATGTTACTTAAATAAAGTTCGTAAATAAAAGTTTGAAAAATGATTTCAAATTTGATATAAATGTTACTTAAATAAAGTTCGTAAATAAAAGTTTGAAAAATGATTTCAAATTTGAATAAAATGTTACTTAAATAAAGTTCGTAAATAAAATTGGAAAAAATGATTTAAAAATTGATGTAAATGTTACTTAAATAAAGTTCGTAAATAAAAGTTGGAAAAAATGTTTAAAAATGGATGTAAATGTTACTTAAATAAAGTTCATAAATAAAAGTTTGAAAAATGATTTCAAATTTGATATAAATGTTACTTAAATAAAGTTCGTAAATAAAAGTTTGAAAAATGATTTCAAATTTGAATAAAATGTTACTTAAATAAAGTTCGTAAATAAAAGTTGGAAAAAATGTTTAAAAATGGATGTAAATGTTACTTAAATAAAGTTCGTAAATAAAAGTTTGAAAAATGATTTCAAATTTGATATAAATGTTACTTAAATAAAGTTCGTAAATAAAAGTTGGAAAAAATGTTTAAAAATTGATGTAAATGTTACTTAAATAAAGTTCGTAAATAAAAGTTGGAAAAAATGTTTAAAAATGGATGTAAATGTTACTTAAATAAAGTTCGTAAATAAAATTGGAAAAATGATTTAAAAATGGATGTAAATGTTACTTAAATAAAGTTCGTAAATAAAAGTTGAAAAAATGATTTAAAAATTGATGTAAATGTTACTTAAATAAAGTTCGTAAATAAAGTTGAAAAAATGATTTAAAAATGGATGTAAATGTTACTTAAATAAAGTTCGTAAATAAAAGTTGAAAAAATGATTTAAAAATTGATGTAAATGTTACTTAAATAAAGTTCGTAAATAAAGTTGAAAAAATGATTTAAAAATGGATGTAAATGTTACTTAAATAAAGTTCGTAAATAAAAGTTTGAAAAATGATTTAAAAATTGATGTAAATGTTACTTAAATAAAGTTCGTAAATAAAAGTTGGAAAAAATGTTTAAAAATGGATGTAAATGTTACTTAAATAAAGTTCGTAAATAAAAGTTTGAAAAATGATTTCAAATTTGATATAAATGTTACTTAAATAAAGTTCGTAAATAAAAGTTGGAAAAATGATTTAAAAATTGATTTAAATGTTACTTAAATAAAAGTTTGAAAAATTATTTAAAAATTGATGTAAATGTTATTTAAATAAAGTTCGTGAATAAAAGTTTGTCAGTGTACATGTACACGGTCATCATCATCCGGTCCTCTGCTGCAACAGACTGGCGCAGGTAACTCACCGGAAACAGAATCGACGAGAAGTGATTCACCTGAGATTTAAGGTAAATGACATCATAGACAAGGACTGACGGGAAAAATGAAAAAACGTATGAATCGCTCGCAGCGACATGACGTCGCTCCAGGAACTTCTCGCTGTTACTCAAACGGACATTTTTCAATCTGCGCGTCATCATAGATTCTCTGTCGGGACTCGAACCCACGACCTCAGGCGGTGACGCGTCTGCACGAGAGGATCGTTTACGTCTCAGTGAAGCAACGATCAGGAGGAAAGATGAGAATAATTGGTGACACTGTGTCGATGACACACGAGAGTGACGCGCACACGCGCGTGGAAATCAATACACGTTTGTCGGGCGAGAAAGGAGAAGCGGTGAACAGGTGCGAAGGCTCAGTGACTCAGAAAGGAAAACATGAGTCAAATAAGTTTGGATTGTTGCTGAGGTGTCAAGATGCCACTGACCACTGCCAAAGTGATGAGTAAGAAAACACGCTCACCTTGTTTGTCTTTTACACCTGTCAATCAACATGATCGATCCTCGTGGGAATCAAGTCCTTCATAGTCTCTAGAAACTTATATCGATGTATTTATTGTCCCTTGAATAGATTTAAGTGAACATAAAAATATTTTGGAAAAAAAAAGCTTTTATTGTTATATAAAACAAAATTAAATAATAATTTTAGCATATTTAGCTTGAATTTTACACTTTTCACTCGATTATTTTTTGCTTGATGGCCCCTCACAACTGGATGAAATTTGGCCCCTGAGGACCTTTAAATTCCCAGCACTGGTCTAACACGGAAAAAAAAAATGTATAAGCAATATTGTAAAAACAACAGAGGATGTTTGGATATTAAATAAAATAGAATAATAAATAAAATAAAATATAAAAATTGAAATAAAATGACCTTTTCATTAAATTGGTTATAAAAATGTAAAATTAAACCAATTAAAATAAAACTGAGGTGAAACACAGATACTGTTACAGTCTGTACTACGTTAATCATTATTTAAACATTATTTTTCTCACTTTATTTGTTGTTTAACTTCCATTTGACCCCAGTGTGGGACGAATAAAAGATAATCTCGTCTCTTCTTACATCATTTGTTAAACTTTAAACTCCATTTTTTTCCAAGTAGTTTTTCTGATCTGAAATTTCGATACATCACGTCAGTTAAAAAAAGTGATCAAGCTTCAACCAATCGAGTGTTTGGAAATCTTTTTAAAATCCATCTGGAATTGTTTTCCCCCCCCAAAAATCAACGAGTATCTCAGAGCCCACGAAACAAGGGTTCGGCCCCCGAGTCGTCGCCCTCGTGTCGGTTCCTTCAAAGACAAATAAACAACAAGTCGGCCATTTTGAATTCAACTCATTATTGCAGTAAAACTGGTACAGAGTAACAGATTACAAAGCTCATGACACAGTCACTAAAAAAGAGAAATCAGGAGTGTATGTACAACAAGGAGGGCCAAATAAAAAGTGGCTGGTAGAAACATCAGGGGGGACAAAAAAAACAGCTCGATTAAACATCATAAAAGAAAATATGAGACAAAGCATTGCAAAAATAATAATAAAAAAAAAACGAAACAAGACATTTATTGATCCAGACAGGTTCAGTCCTCGTGTCAACACCGGGTCAGAAACACTTTTGCACACGGTCCGATACATTTTTGGGGAAATAGCTGGTGTGATTGTTTGGTGACAATCTTTTCATTTATATTTAGACCAAATCATTTAGAAAATTCCCTCATCCAACGTGTAATTCACGTCATCTACAGTTGTCCACCAGGGGGCGACACACCAGAAACGTAATTCAACAACCATACGTGTTTCTGGTGACAAATAAATCCCTTTAACAAGATTTCTCGTGACCCCTCTCCATGACCTTTATTACAATGTGAGGAGAAATCCCTTTAGTGCCCCCTGTTGGTCAGAGCAGTCAGCGCACAGAGACGACCTCACGACAGTCAAGAACCTTCGACCTCACACGTCTATTTACACGTTTGTCTGCAAAGAAAAAGCTACGATGAAGATGGAAACGTCGTGACGAAGGATCTCAGCTCCGCCGAAAAATCAACACCATTGTTCCACATTAGTCAAGATTTAAAAAAGAAAAAAAAATCTTCATTTTCCAGCTCACTACAGTTTCAATGTGACACTTTGTCAACACACCGAATTAAAGTTTTTTTCTCAAAACATAAAAAAAAATCAAACGAACGATACATATCTAAAACACAAAACAATCTACATGTAAAAATATAACTTTTACATACACAATTTCAAAATAATGGTTAAGTTTGTTGCATACATTTACAAATGGAGACAGATTTCAGTTTTAGGATCCAGTTCCATGTTTGTTGTTTTTTTTTTCTTTTTCAAAGATCGTGTTGTCATGGCAACAACAGAGGACAAGTCTGTTGTCGTTTTTATTTGCTCAGGGGCGTCGACATCTTCTACCAGTCCAGTGGTGTAGAAAATTATTCCTCTCCAAGCAAACAAGAGAAAAATAAAAAAAGATGGAACCCTCCTAATATATCCACTATATTTTTGTACATTTATATATAGATTAATTTCTTCAAATAAATTCTCTTCCAGTCTCACGTCCAACAAGAGAGACTCTTTCGTTTTTTTCTCTCTCTCTCCGTGACGAACATACCAGAAGGTTCAAATGAATCCCAGAAATGACATTTTTCTTTTGTAAAAAAAAAAGGAAAAAAAAAGAGGAAAAGAAAATAGTTTTACAACGTACAACTACACACTTTGTACTGAGACTACATTGGCTTTTCCAACAAGCCGCTCAAATATTGATAAAAAGCTGATAAGCTATATTACAAGAAGAGACGTTCACCGATGAAACAGGGGTTCCAGGGAGGGGGGGGCTGGGTTGGTTTGGGGGGGCGGGGGGGCAGAGGGGGCGGGAAGAACCCAGGCCCCGGGAGGGGGGGGGTCTCTCCCAAAAACACGCACTTTACATAGAAGCATACAGTACAATTAAATACAGTTATAATCCAAAAAATACTTTTTTCCATTTGATCTTTTTTGAAATTCCCAGGTCTGGTAAAAAACTGACTGCATAGAACCGAACCTCCAAGAACCGGGTCCAGCTTGCATCCTATTAAAGACCAGGTGTCCTGCTCCGGCGACTCCAGTGATATGAACTCTAAACAAGGCACGTTGGTACGAGAGTGACGGGTCTAATTGCATCTGCGGGGCTGCTGGAGTGTGGGCCCGGAGAGGGGGCGGGGCTTAGAGTTTTGGCGCTTGAACCGAGCGTTCGTCACTTGGCAACGTCGTCGAAGTGATCCGGTTAAAAAAAAAGGTTCGGATTAATGGATCCAACTTGATGAAACCCTGTCGGATTCTTTTTTGTTCTCGACTGAAGGAGAGAAAAGTGTCTCCACAGAAGATAATGAGGGCAGATTATTTTTAGCTGGAGCTACTTGGGCTGCTAGATTAGAGGGAGCGACACCATCTGGTGGGTTCAGGATCACACGAAGAACTCGTATTTAAAGTCTTCAGGCATTTGATTTTTGTCTGAATAATTCAAAGTCGGATTTTTTAAAAACATTTCCGTCGATATTTTTAGATCAAATTTCTTGTCGTGGATCAAAAATGTTCGTTCCTCCTCACGATATCTTTAAACACGTGTTTTGATTGACGCTCGTCGTCTCCTCGTCTGGAACGACTCGTTGCCAGAGTGACTGACGCTCGGCTCCGAACAGAAGAAGTGAAGCAGCAACAGATGAAACCTTCGCCGTGAGCGTCACCAATAATCCCGTCGGCGAGAGACTTGGTCCACGTCTAGAACCGCTGGACGAGCGCCGGCGGTCGGTGGAATGTGCTTTAAGAGGAAATGTACTTGAAAAACGCACTGGTCGGCCTCCTCCCGTCCTGAGTGTCGGCTCGGATTGAAGACGAAGGTTCCGACGTGACTTTGATCCGTCGTTGATTATTTGTTTCTCCGGCGTCTTTGATCGAATGAGACATTTTGGGGAGAAAAAAAAAAGGGCTGCGTCGCGTCCTGTTCACAGCTTCGTCCAGGGTGTGGCGCTAGACTTCCGACTCCATCTGTCACCTCTCAATGATATGTGTTGTTCATCCATGGACCCTCCATGTTGCCCCCCCCCCCATTATACACCCTCAGAAGTGGGAATGCTGACTAAGCAATAATTATACAAAAGAGTTTCATCGTCCGACGTCTGCTGGAGTTCAGAAAAGTAAAGTGACGTTCCACGTCTGGACGGGAGGACGAGGAGCCGCTGGTCTGATTGGTCGCCCCCCAAACCCCCCCCCCCCCCTCACCCCTAAAAAAAAAAAAAAAGCTCCGTGGGATGGTTCAGGCGGCAGCGACGACGTGTTGATGGATCGCCGGGTTACCATGGAGACGTGGTCAGAGGAAGTGGTCGCTCATCATCTTGAGGAACTCCGGCACCTTGGACCTGGAGAGATGTGGGGGACGGGGGACGTGAGGACCGGGACAGCAAACGCACAACTCACACACACACACATACATTGTCAAGTCATGGTTAAGAATTGCTATGTTGTGACTCACAACTGCGTTAATCAACTACACAAACGTTCAAGTAAAAAGAAGCAGTTTTCCATTCATTTAAGGATTTTTTAAAATCTATAGATGGACTTCAAAATAAAAGTAGATCATAATGACATATAAAGACGCTAGGGTTTAAGATAAGATAAGAGACAGAGATTACAGACGTCAGTAATTAGACTTAAAAGAAGTAAAACTGAGGTCGAAGGTAAGAAATTTGTGATTTAATATTCCCTGTTAAAGACCATTGAGCTTCTCTTTTACATGAATATGTTAAATACAAAAATATTTTTGAAAATCGACCAAGACTGTTACAATATTTTGTCGCCTTGTGTTGATTGAGTTCAACACCTCTAGTCTAGTATGTCGAAAAATATAACATTTTAAATGCTATAACAAAATTAAATATGTTCAATTTTTTTTGTTTCAATTTTTTAAAAGTAGTTTTCATTTATTATTTTAAAATACCTTTTGTTTCCATTATCAGTGCAGGTTCCACCAATTAAGATTTTTTTTGGTTGCATTAACTTTGAATATGAAATAAAATCCTAAACATAAATAAAACAGTTCAACTATTCACACAGTGTAGATTAAGAAATGAAGTGTGTGTTGTTGCCTCCATAATGAATGTCATTGAAAATATACTAAATAAAATAATAAACGGTTTTATATAACGCATTTAAAAGTTACTTTTAAATAATGCAAGAGAACAGAAAAAATCTTTTGACTTTGTGTTAACATATTTTAAAACTGTTTATGTAAAACATGATGTACTTGGAATCTAGAGAATTAAATAAATATAGTTTTTAAGTAAAAATAGATATATTTGATGGACAGAAAATGAGTTTCACGACCCAAACTAGTCAGTGAAGTAAAGCTCTACGCTGATGACACAAGCTCTTTCCATGCAGGTCTGCCATATCTTAAAAAATCTGTGTGTGTTGTTCGATGATTTCAGTTCCTTTGAAGTGATAGTTCGGCCAATATTCAAACTACAAACTCATTTTCTATTCATGTCGACTAATGGTTGTGATTATTTTCAGAGTAATCTGTTCAAAAATGTTGTTCATTTTAATGTAGCGACTGGAGCTCGGTTGTCTTCGTCTTCATCTCCGTCCAAAAAGACACTTAAAAACATCCACACGTCTAATAATAACAAGATATATAAACAGGAAGTACTGTAGACAGTCGACTGTATTCTATAAACGTCCCAAACATGTGTTAAATATAAACTTTATAGTTTTTCTGGAACAATTCGTCTTGTCGAGGCTTCAACACAAGACGTTACAGACGAGCAGTATTTTGATGTTTTAAAGTGTCTTTTATGGACGAAGACAACTGAGCTCCAGTCGCTACATTAAAATGAACAAACATAATTGTCTATACTTCTTAAAAGGAACAGATTACTCTGACAATAATCCAGCAGAGAACTAGTTTAAACATCGGGTGAACCGTGACTTTAAAAGCGACACGAGAAGATAAAGATCATGACTTGACTCGACACGTCCTCGACTGTTAGATCAACTCGTCTACGACACACAGTCACACATAAAAATCACACTTACTGCTAATCTGTTGTTGAAATGTACCCGGAGACGCGTCGTCGCGTCAGGATTTTCAATGCTCTCTGCACGTCGAGGACGTTTTTGTTAGCAGACGATTGAAAATCCCAGACGTTCTCGACGCAAGTCTTAAATTTTGGTCTCGAATGAGGAGATTTGTATCTCGTGGTTTTGGTGTGATCGCAGGTACAACAGCAGATTAGTTTATAAGTGAAATCTTCTGACCATTCGGGGGGGAGGAGATGTTGCTGCGTTTTACATTTGTCCCATGGGATTTGAACCATCGGCCATGGCGGCGGCGGCGTGGTGCGCAGCGGCCAGCGAGAGCGGGGTCCCGTCTGACGTGCCTTTCTCCTCCTCGCGGCGCTTCAGACAGGCCGCTTTGGGGTTCAGGTTCCTCTCTGTGGAGCAGAAACGAAGGATCACCGACGGTGTGACGGGTGCCGGTGCTGCCCCCTAGCGACGCTTCTACGACAACGCACTCTCCAGAGTGTTGCGAGAAGAGCAACTACGTTAAAAAAAAATCTTCAACAATGATATTAAAATTCTATTTTAAAAACGAAATAACGATTAAATGACGTGTCGCTATAGCGAGGGAGGTCAAAGGTCGGCGCACCTCTGACTTGCTGCTCCAGGCTGAGGATGACGGCGACGGCCTGATGCAGGATCAGCAGCTTGGTCTGCGGCTTGTCGCTCTTCAGGTGCAGCTGGACCATGCGTCCGAGCTCCTTGAACGCCTCGTTGATGTCGCGGACGCGCAGGCGCTCCCGGGCGTTGTTGGCCATCCGTCGCTCGCGCTCGCGCTCCATCTTCTGCTCCGGCGACAAGTCCTCGTCGTCGTTGTTGCTGCGGTCGCACACGTGCACACGGTTTAGATTTGTTTCTTCTTTATCACGTGAAACATGTTTAGTTCTGCAGCAAAGTTGATTCATGATAAATGTTGCAAGAACTTAATCTGTATCTGTTCAAATATGATCAAAAACTGCAAAAGATTATATCAAATATGATCAAAAACTGCAAAAGATTATATCAAATATGATAAAAAACGGCTAAAATAAACAAAATAATCTTCAATATTGTAACATAACATCATCTTCATCATCATCATCATCTTCACCATCATGAGCGCCACTTTCATGATTTTTCTGAGGAATTTTAGGTCCAAATGTTTCAGATTATTTTCATCAGAAGAGTGAAGGCTTCGCAGTCAGGAAGAGGATTTTTTCTGTTGTTGATATTTTTAGCAAACATATGAGTGAAGTATTAAAATATGAATTTATTTCATTAAAAGGATCTTAAATATAGTGTTTGTTTAACTTTTTTAATATGATGAAATAATTAAATAACAATATTTTTTGTTGGATACATGTTTTTGTATTATAATTTACAATATTTTATAATAATAATATTTACAATATATTTTTTAAGAAAACCTATGTTTTTATTAAGGATAATAATATGTTATTGTGAATATCAATGTTGTTTTTTTTAATTATATAAAACAATGTTTTTTTATTACAAATAACATATTTTGTTTATGAATAACAATGTTTTTATTATGGACACAATATGTTGTTATGGATACAAATATTTGTATTTTAAACAACAATGTTTATTTTGGATAACAATGTTCTTATAACAAATAACATTTTGTAATAATTTTTAAACAAATTACATATTTAGTAGAATCAATAACATTGTATTTTTTATTATTATTTTGAATGACAATGTTTTTTAAGAAATGTTAAATATTTTCATTACAAATAACAACATTTATATTATAAATATCAAAAGTTATTATGGATAACAATATATTTCATAATAATAGATACAATTAACAATGAATACTATTTTAATAACAGCTAAACTATTTAATAAACAATAATTTTTTAATGCATAAAACACTATATAAGTAAAATTAATACCAACAATTTAAAAGAGATGACAACATTTGTACTATAAATAAAACTATTTATTTTAAAAAGTCACTATTTTCTTAACAAATAACAATATTTGTTTCATAAATAACAATGTTTTGAATATAGATGACAATATTTGTATTACAAGTAAAACTATTTTTTATTACAAATAACAATATTTCTAACATAAATAGCAATGTTTTAAAGTATAATGTGAATATTACGTGAATACAGAAAGAAACTAAAAGATAATTTTCCCAGTAGAGTCTCTCATGTGTAACTATAACGTCCAGATAATTAATATTTCATCCAGTATTTGTCATAAATATCACGGTGTCCTCGTCCTGAACACTAACCAGCACTAGTTTGAGTTTGTTTGTCAACTAGCTACTCTGCTGTGTGAGAAGCAGCTAAAACCAGGCTCAAGACCTGGAAGAAGCTTGTTCACCAGAGAAGCTCCTGCTGAACCGAGACCAAAGATCTCAACAGGAAGTGAATATTTAGCTGCTTCTCATCACACTTGGTCACTTCATCAAAGTCCAGAGGACGCGTCGCAAAAACCTCCCGGGGGGGGGGGGGGGGGGGGGGCTTTGGCGAGGAAATCCTTGCGAGGTGTTTGATACAAGCGAACGTCTGAGGCCCGGGCGGGGTCACCTAGATCCTGACCTATCAATGGATTTGAGATCCTTGTTGTCCAGGTCCTCCTTCTTGCTGTCCAGGGACTTGGGGTCCTGCAGGAGGTTCTCGTCGCCCTCGTCTTCCGACTTGATCTCGGAGCTGACGGAGGAGGCGCTCTGGCCCTGCAGGCCTCCGGAGAGAGCTGCGGACAACACTTGACAAAAAAATAAACCCGTTATAATCTTTTATTTTGGCGGATAAATTTGCACTCACTGACTAATGCTCATGTTGAAAGAAATATATGATGACGCTTCATTAGCCTCGTGAACGGGAATAAAAGCAGGTCTGCCAAAACTATTTAATAGCCTTTATTTACAATGTGTGTGTGTGTGTGTGTGTGTGTGTGTGTGTGTGTGTGTGTGTGTGTGTGTGCGTGCGCGTGTGTGTTTCGCTCCCTCTCACATCATTACACACTTGGCTGTGGTCGCTGCCGGCTGAACTTTGCTGCCAGCAGACTCATTTTCAGCCTTTCAAACCGCGCTCAGGGCTAATTTGCTGCTCATATACACTTTCTTCTTTAATATTCAAAGCACACACACGAGCAGCATTAATGTAGTGTTGGAGTTCTTGGCAGCAGACTGCAGGCGCAGCAGATGAGATCCAATAGTTTGTTATTCCTCACTTTCTTCAGGCTTTTTTTTTTTTCTACTCATGAATTTGCCTCTCGGGCCAGAGTACTTTTTTACAACCAATTGTATATTTCAGAAGTAACTTTGATATAGTGTTTATGGTGTAATTGAAGTTAAACTGGTATATTCTATATTTACAGGCTCATGAAAATGTAGTATTTATGTTTATATTTTATACACTGTATCATGTTACTTTGTGTAATGATATAAAAGTTATGTCTAAAAATATATACATGGTATTTATATGTCATATATTTATACTACTACAAAGTACTCATGACATTATTTATTATATGGATTTGCTTAGTATATGCGTATATATTTATATATATATATATATTACATTACATTATATTTATTTTTTACAAGGATGTGTATTTACTAAAATTGTATTATTTATTACTATATGTCTTAATATATATTTTTGTTATGTATATCTATAAATACTTATTTTTGAAATGGATCTGCTTAGAACATGAATATATATTAAACTGTATTGTGTTATATATTTATTTTTAAAAGGATGTGTATGAAGTATAATTGTATATTTATAATTATTATCTTATTAGATATTTGTCTTATTTTAATGATATGTATTGCTATAAGTACTTTAATATCATGTATTCATATAGGTCTGCTTAGTATAATAATAAATATTAAACTATATTATGTTACATAATATTTATTTTAAGAATGATATGTATGTAGTAAAATTGTATTTTATTATTATATGGCGTAATAGACAATAATTCAATAATAATAAGTTATATGTTGTATGTTTTGTTTTGATATAACTACTTGTAAATTGTGTATTTATTCAAGGATATCCGTTTAGAATAATCAAAAAGAAAATGAAAAACTTCTTGTATTTGACTAACATATAAAAGTCTATCCTACAGAAGAAGAACCAGTGTGTTGTCGTCGTACCACGGTAAGGGTCCGGCTGGTTGAGGTCCGGAGACGTGGCCGACTGGACGGGCAGCTGAGGCCCCGAGACTTGGCCGCCCATAGAGTGTCCCCCACGAATCCCCCCCACGCCGCCGTCTTCTCTGTGCTGCGGGAACAAAGAGAACAGATGCTTGAGTCTGCTGGTGATGAAACTCTGACTGAAGGTGTGATTCTGCCTCGTCGTCCTGCACGACCTCCACATATACATGCTTTCAAACTATCCACAGATGACCTCTGACCCCTGATGTTCATCCAGTCTAGAGACAATTTCTGACCAGCAGGGAAATACATTTATTTTAAATATTATATATATGAATGAGGGTTAAAAAAAACTGCTGTAATAAGATTTTATAATAACATGGAAATGATCATTTAATAAAAATAAAGAGATGTGTTTGTCGCTAAAGAAGTAGTTCTGTGCTCAGCCAGGTGAGGGCATGATCTGCCTTCACATCACACGCGTCCAGACACCGCGTGGATGACGGAGAAAAAAAACATTTTAAAGTACCTTCAGTTGACAGTATTTGCTTGAGCTTCAGTGTGTTTTCACTATTTCTTTCACACAAAAGCAAAAGTTCACGAGTGAAATAATAATAATAATAATAATCAAATAATGTGTTACAAAATATAAACAGCATCAACGTATTAACTGTTAAAACGTTTTATTTAGGAACTAAACATGTTATTTTAATAACACAAATGGTTGATAAGATACATAATTGTTGAGTTAAATGAATAAAAATTTCATTATCGTTACTTAAAATAAGCATGAGAATCATTAAAGATCGGTAAATTATTATTTGTTATTATCATTAAGGCATGTTCCAATAAAATAAATAATAATAAAAGAAACTCGCAGATTAAAACAGTTGCAATTCCGAGCGAAAACATCACAAGCCACGGTGACTCGACCTTGAGCTACACGACTGATCAACAGAAAATAAAAAGAGACTCCAGATGACCCAGTAAAAATATGTTATTTAACCGACAATAACTGCACAATTATCTAAATAAAGTTCCATTATTTTTTGAGGAGTCGTTATATAGTAATGAAGCCAAAATAATCTGAATGACATAATAATTGTTTTCAAACTGACAGGCAGCAGGTTTAAGGAGGAGAGATTATACAATAGAATAAACCTCAGATATTCTTTTTTCTTTTACATAAACAAGTTAAAATTATTTTTAAACCATATTGTCCACCGACGTGTAATAACTGGTGTTATGACAAAAGTGTGTTAAATAAATGTGTTTTCATATATTCTCAGTCAGGAGCTGCTTGGATTACACACAGATTACACAAGTGCATCATCTGAGATCGCTCGGCAAAGGAGGAGAATTAAAAAGCATTAGTGAGGAAGCGCAGGGGATGTGACGGATGATCCGGTTCTACCTCCTGACCTCTGACCTTTGTTCCACTGAACACTGAGCAAGTCTTTCACTGCACCATTTTTTTTTATCACAGGTCACGTGACTCCTTCCGTTAAAGAAAGAGTCGATATTCTTGTGACGAGGTCGTCGTACGGACGTGGAACCGACTGGATTTCTCAGGAAGCGAGAGCCGACGAACAACATTAAGGCTCAAGGACACGTCCGTATCCGACTATCTGCTGTTTTGGGACCACTACGATTTTTTCCCAGGGTTCCAAGGCAGGAGTTGTTTAGCGAGCGTCACCGTCCGACTGTGAATATTTGGTGATACAAAGCAGAGACAGAGTTCGGAACGAACTCCCGAAGGCAACGGAGCAACAACATCCTGCGTTCCAGACCCAACAACAAATATAAAAACATCTTTTTTAATGACTTTCTTTGTTATTTTACAGAGATGTGTGTGCTATTTTGTCAACATCTCACACACACACACGCATGAACACACTGGACTCTCAGGAGGTTTTATTTTTGTTGTTTTAACCATTTGTTCAAATTAAATGATAATGTTTTAGTTTTTAAATGTATCACTTTTAATTCACTTTATTGCTTCTTTTCACTGACGGTGCAGACGTTTCATTCACAGGGAAAACCAACAAAATACTATAATTATTATTAATTGATGATACTGATCAAATATTGATCTTTATCCCAAACATGTTGTTGTATTGGTTGTAATTTTCATTTATATTCTTATTTAATTATTCATAATTAATTCTTATTCATTTTTAATCATTTTTACGTATATTTTTTGTGTATTTATTTTATGATATGATTCTAAATTAAAATTTTCCTATATGTTTGTTGTGTGTATTTTTTTCTGTTGTTACTGACAATAAAGAGATTTTATTTTATTCTATTCTATACAAAAAAAACATAAATTAAATCACAAGTATAAGAAAAGAAACCTCAAAACATTTTAGGAAACAATTATATTATGGTCTGTTAAATCAAAAACTGTTTATTTGATAATGTGTGATAATGGTGTGTTTATCTCATGTCAATCATAACTGCAAATATATTATCTTTTATCAGGAAATTTCAGAACATTAAATGCAGGCTATCATTTTAAATCATTTTTTTTTCAAAGCACAATTTCAATTGAAGCTTTTAAGCATATTTTAATAATGACTTTAACGATACAAAAATAATAAATAATTGGATTATAAAATATGATTGTCACGATTCAAGAATCAAAGCTTTTAAAAAAGATGGTTCAAAGTGACGACTGGCCTTTGATCTGTGCTGTAAATATGGTTGAATATTTTTTTCTTTATTATGATAAAAATCATGATCATCTGAAGCATGTCTGATGCTGCATTTATGACTTATTTCTAATGGATTAAAGAGTGTGTGTCGCGTTCATCTTCCTCTCTCTCTCCCTGCAGTCCCACATCAGTCTACCACCTGTTTTCCCAGAGTTATGACCTCAGCCTGCAGGCGTCTCTGCCTAACACTGCTTAACTACATACAGCTGTGTGTGTGTGTGTGTGTGTGTGTGTGTGTGTGTGTGTGTGTGTGTGTGCGCGTGTGTGTGTGCATTGACGATAAAAACAAGAGTGACAGGAAATATGTAATAGAGTAAATATGTTATAATAAGAATATAGTGAGAAGGAGAGTAAAGGATTGTGTGAGAAAGGAGACATGATGCCTGTGTGTGTGTGTGTGTGTGTGTGTATGGGGGTGTGTGTGTGTGTGCCATGCATTGAATTTAATTTGTGCCTCTGTTTTCCATGAGAAATATAAAATATAATAAATACAATTAATAAAGAAACCTGCAGGTTTGATTCTTTGACTCTTTTTTTTATAGTTTTTATAGAAATAATAAAAAATACTTAAAATTCTAGAAAAGACAAAATAAAAAGTAATTTAGTTTAGTAGAAAAAAGAGTATTGTTTAGAATCTGGTGACACCATACGTATATAGATACAGGGTCAACGATACGATATAGTGTGATACTGTGGTAACAAATATATATTTGTAGTATTGTCGAGTACTTGACTCTGGTGTTGCAGAATTCACAGACCACATGACTCTTGACGAAGTTGTAACTGATTTCATTGTCTAGAAACCTAAATATGTCCAAACATCAGCTTTAAAGGATGCTGGAGTCGACTGTATCCTCTCGTCCTCAGTCATCACCAGGACCTCGCAGGGTTTTATTGTTCCTTTATCTGCAGAGGACCTACCGACTGCTGCCATCTAGTGTTCGGATGTTCAATTTCAACACAAAAATGAATATTTGCAAATTAACTTTATAATTTAATAAGTAAATTTCATAAATGATTTTACTTTAAACACACTTTGATGAATTTGACTGTATCCTCTCGTCCTCAGTCATCGCCAGAATCTCGTTGTTCCTTAAGCTGCGGGGGATGTAACGACTGCTGCCATCTAGCGGTCGGAGGTTTAATTGCAACAAATAAATGTTTGCAGGTTCATTGTAAATTAAATGATATTTTACACACACTTTATTTAAATAATGAATTGAAACAACTTTAGTAAATATTAACTATGATCTAAAGTGGATATTTTCTTCCAGCCCTGGTTTACAGAGCAGCAGCTCAGAGTGGAAAGACGGCCGGACAGCTATGCGTGAGAAGAGCACAATCTCTGTGGGAGCCAGCCAACACATGCATGCACGGCACACACAAGCAGAGGATGCACACGCACACACACACACACACACACACACTCACAGGTGCTCTCTATTTAGCGAGAGCTCTTCAAAGTAAAACTCTCTAACAAAGAGCAGAGGGCCGAGCTGTTGCACTACTGTGACGAGAACAAGGGGGCTCGCAATAATAACCCACTGCCATAATTAATAACACAGCACAGAGTAAACACTGACACACAACATGTCAGTCACACACCACCAAGGAATGAAGTCACGGATGAAGCAGGCGTGTGTAAAGTCCAGCGTGCGTGTGCGTGAGTGCGTGTGTGTGTGTGTGTGTGTGGATAGAGAGATAAACAAAAGCAGGTCTGAGTGAACATGTCGAGGCATCTGAGCGTGTTTGTACTGGCTGTGTTTTCATGAAGCCCTCCCACATCTCCTGATGTTCCACAGCTGTGCACGGACGTTTGTTGCTTCAAGTTCATTCACTGATTCTCTCCAGCGCTCGTCCGCCAGGGTCAAGTCCTCGTGGAAGCTTTTATGACCGGTGGGAGGCGGCGGGAGTCGCCGGAGGAAACTCGCAGTAGGCGTTTGCTCTTTACGTAAACAAGAGTCTCAGATCCACCACTCGCTGCTTTTCCTGTGAAACTACGAACTCTCCAGACTGTTTCGGCAGGACCTGCACGAAGGGTCCCCGAAACATTCCCTGGACCGGAGTGAAGAAGGAACCGAGGCCTAAACCTGGTCTAGTCTTCCTGTGTCCAGGATTCATCTGGTCTAAGTCAGAACATGTTTGCCTTCCATGTCTGCATTCAAAAAAACATCGCACTACAAATGTATTCACTGAGATATGATATTAAAGTATCAACTTCTCTTAACTGTCCTCACTTTAACATTCACTGATGTGTACAAATAAAGTCACATAATAAGGTTTGTTGAGACTTAAGAAACCAAAGATATTAAAATATGAACAACAAGTGTCTATATTTGTTACTGTTTGTGTGATTTTAGTTTCGAAGAATCAGTATCTATGGAATGAGAGGTTTTGACACACGTACATGATGTATCTTTTCGGTAACCACGTAAATCCATTTACAAATCGTGTGATTAAACACAAATCTTAAAACAAACACAAGTCAAGCATCGAATCCTGTAGAGAGATGATATGTCTGTGTTTTGTCGGAAGTTGTGCGTTTTCCTGACCTTGTGTGTGATTCTCCAAGTTACACATTTGTTAAACAATTTACACGTCTTTAGATCAAGTAATGCATTTGTAATTCAAGCTATACATTTGTAAACCAAGGTAACAATAATAAATCGAGTTATTTATTTGTAAACCAAGTTACGCATTTGTAATTCAAGTTACATTTTTCTAAACCGATTTACGGATTTGTAAACCAAGTTACAAATATGTTAACTAAGTTAAGCATTTGTAATTAGAGTTACATATTTCTAAACCGATTTACGGATTTGTAAACCAAGTTACAAATATGTTAACTAAGTTAAGCATTTGTAATTAAAGTTACATATTTCTAAACCGATTTACGGATTTGTAAACCAAGTTACAAATATGTTAACTAAGTTATGCATCAGTTAACCAAATTACACATTTGTATTCTGAGGTACATATTTGTAAACTGAGTTATGCATCAGTAAAACGAGTTACGCATTTGTAATTTTAGTTACATATTTGTAACCGAGTTACACATCAGTAAACTGAGTTACACATTTGTATTTTTAGTTACATATTTGTAAATTAAGTTATGCAGCAGTAAACCTAGTTACACATCTGTCATTTTAGTAAAATATTTGTAAATTGAGTTATGCATCATTAAACTGAGTTACGCATTTGGAATTTTAGTTACATATTTGTAAACCGAGTAACACATTTGTATCTTTAGTTAAATATTTGTAAATTGAGGTACGCTTCAGTACACTGAGTTACACATTTGTATTTTTAGTTCAATATTTGTAAATTGAGTTATGCATCAGTAGACCTAGTTACACATGTGTAATTTTAGTAAACAATTTGTAAATTGAGTTATGCATTTGCGGATACACTGACATATTTGTAAAACCTTTTAATTTGTGACCACTTTGAAACAATCCTTCACAACAGCAGTTCTTCAGAGAATGTAGTAATAAGTGCTAGTAAAGAAGAACAGTCACTTCGATGTCACCCAGACAAGCTCCACAGAATAAAAGAATAGAAGCAGTGAACTCACCATGAGCGAGTGTCTGTTTCCTGAAAGCAGTCCTGACCCGTAGCCACTACCCAGCGCTCCGATGGCACCATTGTGCGAGTGTGCGGGTCCGATGAGGTTGTGCATGTCAGCACTGTGCCCGCCGGACATGCCCGGCGACGGCCCGACCGCGTGACTCCTCAACACGTGGATGGCGTCGTCTAATCGCTCCAGACGATCCTCGATGCGACTTTGCTGCAGAAGAAGTCGAGGTTCAAACACCGAGGACGACATCTTTCAAACTCTCTCGCAGAAGAAACGTACCAGAGAGTGAAGCGGTGCCGCCTCGTAGTTCGGCGACGAAGCTCCTTGACCGCCGTTCCTGGACCAGGCAGCAGAACTGGCCGCTGTGAGGAACAGAACCGAAGAAGCAGGAGGTGAGACATTTGAGATTAAATCTGAAGAATCAAATGCATAAAAATCTGAAAAACAATATTATTATGAAGAAGTTTTCAGTGACATCAGAGTATTAAACGGTTGAATTTAACACTTGTTAATGTAAATGTTGAAACTATTATTTGAACTTTGTAATTTGTATATTAAAAGTTTGTATTTTTTATTTATAAATTGGTGAATTAAAACATTTGAATAGTTTGCGATATCATGTGATCATCTGCGTATCGCATGATTGGCTGAGAGAGAGATCAAATAGCTCGGTGCTCTGTTGCTAATGTCTAGTGGCAACATTTATATGTTGAATTTAAAAGCCTACGAATGAAAATATGTTACATTTAGAAAATGTATTTTTAAATTATTGGAATAAGAATATCGAATTCTATATGTGAAAAAATCCAACTTTTCAACGTAGAAATGATTCAATTTAATCATTTTTAAATATAATTCAAAGCTTTAAAAAACAACTAAAATGGCTCTGATTCACTTCCATACAACGTTTTCGGACTAAACTACTCTCGACTCAACTAATAAAAAAACGCTGCTCTTTTGAGACAAACTGTGATTAATATTATTCAATGTTCTTCATCTCAATACGAACTGAACTTTGATGTTTGGTGATAAAGCATTTCTGTGATCAACAAGGATCTTAATTTAAGATAAGATTCTTTATCAATCCCTCGAGGGGGAAATCCAGGTTTACAGCAGCAAACAAAGAGCACAATAGAAGAGAAATACTAAAGAAAAAGAAAAGAACACACTTATTTAAAAATAACAATTTCTTAAAATAACTTTTAAAAGTGCTAATGTAGTATCTTAAAGGTTCCCTTTTGTGTAATTGCTCTGGATAGTTTGTGTCGAGATAACATTTCTTAAAAGATGATTATAATGTGCTGCATATTAATGTTATTATAATGTTTTTATTAATATATAAAACAATGAAAATATATAATTATTTTACAGTTAGTGTTGTTCTTAAATTGTTCTCGTGTTATCTTGATATTTTTTGTATATATATATATATATATATATATATATATATATATATATTTTTTTATTGTTTAAGCGCTTTGTGACCCTGGTCTAGAAAAGCGCTCTATAAATATAAATTACTTGTAGATTAGGTCCTATATATCGCAATATTATTTTATATATATATCGATATTCATGGGCACTGTATCAGTTTTTAATAAACAACTCACACGCAAATACTCGCTTTGTGAAATACAAATATAAATATAACGTTGTAATAATATAATTATATCACAATATATCTAATTGTTGCCTCTGTATCGTGATACGTGTCGCCATATTCTTGACAAAACACACTTGTTACCCGTGGAATACACTGGACTTAAATTCTAGTCAAACATAAAACATTGAAAAAACACCAATACTCGGTGCCATCATGCAGATTTTTGCCTTTTTTTCTGCTCAAAAAAACGAGAGGTGGATCAAACGTAAACCATGTGTCTGTTCTATCAGATGAACCACAGAGACTTCATCGCCCCTGAAGGGCCCGTCGTTTCCACTCGTGAACACAGACAAGCGCTGAAGACAAAAGCTAATCATGAATCATAAACAGAAATGCTAATTTCACATTTTTTTCTCTTTGAAATGGAACACATAGATGATTAGCATGTACTCTCGCAGGAACAAACAGGCTTTGTCGAGCGCCGTCGCCGAGAAGGGCTGCCTGAGAACGGACAGGTCTCATTAGCCGCTTAGACAGAAGGGACAGTGTCTCGCGTCCGAGTCCACATCAACGCCGGGCCCCGAGTGTTGACAGGCCTTTCAACAGACGCTCATTTCAGATCCCGCGGACACATTAGTACGTTCATGAGCAAAGACACTAGGAAACGCCTGGAGTCACAAACGGGTGTTTGAAAGTTCAAAGTTCTGATTCGTCACTGATGAAGCTTCATGAAGCCTTGTTTTTCAGAGCCCACTAGATGGCACCGTTTGATGTTTAATCTTTGGTTTTGAAGCAAACATTTTAATAGAAAATCCTGTCATTTAAAAGCCAAGGGCGCCACCTCTTGGTCTCTGAAACTAAGGCTTCATGAAGCTTCATTTTCAGAGCCCACTGTTTGCTTTTTAATCTTTTGTTTTGAGCAACAATTTTAATAGAAAATCATGTTTTTTATAAGCCAAGATCACTACCGTTTTGCCTTTGAAAATAAGGCTTCATGAAGCTTCATTTTCCGAGCCCACTAGTTGGCATCGTTTGCTGTTTAATCCTTGCTTTTGAGCAACAAGTTTAATAGAAAATCATGTCATTTAAAAGCCAAGAGCGCCACCTCCTGGTCTCTGAAACTAAGGCTTCCCGAAGCTTCATTTTCAGAGCCCACTGTTTGCTTTTTAATCTTTTGTTTTGAGCAACAATTTTAATAGAAAATCATGTTCTTTATAAGCCAAGATCACTACCGTTTTGCCTTTGAAAATAAGGCTTCATGAAGCTTCATTTTCAGAGCCCACTAGTTGGCGCCGTTTGCTGTTTAATCTTTGGTTTTGAGCAACAATTTAAATATAAAATCAGGTTTTAAATATGCCAACATTGCTACCTCCTGGACTCTGAAATTGAGACTTCGCGAAGCTTCGTTTTCAGAGCATACTAGATCTCACTGTTTGCTTTTAAATATTTTGGTTTAAGCAGCAATTGAAAAAAAATGAAGTCTCTTTTAAGCCAAGATCACTACTTTCTTGCGTATGAAAATAAGGCTTCATGAAGCTTCATTTTTAGAGCCCACTAGATGCCATTTTTTGCTGTTTAATCTTTGGTTTTGAGCAATAATTTGAACGAAAAATCATGTAATTTACAAGCTAAGAGCAATCAATACTAAACTGAAATCCAAAAAATGTTCTTACTCAACAATTAAAAAGGAAAAAGGTTGAAACTCTATTATTTAAATAAACATTTTTTTAACCATCAATGGACCTACTACTTTTTTGACAAGAATCTATTTTGTAAGTTCTAATCGCAGCCAGCATTCCCTCTCTTTCTTTTGTACTCCTGCTAGACTCTCCATTACATCCTGTGTTGGTGCTCTCTCCCCTGATCCCTGATCCTTGTCTTGTATCGCTGATCTGATCTCATTAGTCGTGTTCCTCCTTCTTTCATGCGTCTTGGATTGTGTTCGCCGCCGTTCCTTTATTCCGATGGCGAGCTCATTTCCATATGCTAATTGCACGCTAATCACCTGGGAACGTCGGTGAGCGCAGACAAATACTGTACGTGTAATAAATGGCAGAGTAAATTATAGTGTAAGACATCCCGGCAAAATTAGCCCTTTATTAATTTGCATGTAGTTTATTCTAATAGCTGTCATTTAAAATTAGCTCAAAGCTCAACATGATCATGCAGACTGTGTTCATCAGAGGCCAATAAATCCTCATTACATGCAAGAGTTAATAATTAAACTGTGAAAAAAACACTTATGTTGTTTAGATGCATCTAAAAGATGTATATGAAAATAGTTAATATCTAAAAAAAATGGAATAAATAGAAAATAAACAAACTAATAATATAAAATAAATACTAAAGAATGCAATTTCTAAATTGGTCGACATAAGAATATCTGCTGTTTTCACGGGAGTATTCACATTTTTAATCCAAAAATACCAAGAAAGTAACACAAGTTATTTTTATGTATATTTATACATATTTATATACAAGTTATTATACAAAGGTTAATATAAAGATAAAAATGTGTTGATATTTATTTATTTGTATTCTTCTTGTGATCATCAACATTTTTCAATCATCATATAAATTGATTTATTTTACAAGTCAAATAATTCTAATAACTTGATTTATTCATCAAGCATCTCTTTAGTTTATTATAATATAATGAACGTGTTTTAGGATTTTATTTATATCAAGAACTATGTGTATCGATCATGTGTAGTTAGTTGTCAAGAAAAAACTGAATCATCAGCAACTGGAATATATACTTAAATGATAATAAAATGGATTAATCGCATAACAATGTTCACACAGTTTGGCTTCAGTGATGTATTTTTGTCAGACATAAGTATTTACAAGTCAGACATCAGTTTAAATCAGTTGTATTTGTCAAAACCAAAAATAAATGTGAATAAAAAGTCAATTTTCTTACTTAACAGTCAAGTCGTGAGTCATTCAAGTCGACCTTGAGTTATTTAACAAAGTTGTGATGTGAATTAAAGTACATAAAAAAAATGAAATTAAGTTGAATTTATAGATTCCAGATCAGCTCTGTTTGTGTGTAAAGTGATATAAGCCTGTGTGAGTCGACTGTAATGATGATGATGATGATGATGATGATGATGATGATGATGATGATGATGATGAAGTTTGTCAACATGAGGATGACAGTGATTATGTCTGATGATGTCTGTTAAAGCTGGATCATCCTAGCTTGGATAGAGTTAATTCTTAGAGTGTATAGATGGAGAACGAAGTGTTAAATCTCAGCAGAACTGACAATAACTCTGGACTACTTTGTGACATGTACCTGTCAGGGATGGTGGGGAGCCGACGGGGGTGGAGGGGTTTGACGAGTAGCTGTTGTTTGTGTGGTCGGGTGAGTAGATCTGAAGAAAGGGGATCACACAAATACAAAACAGTCAATGGTTTATAGAAGAATTTATAATTTATAAGGATTTTAAAGTCCCATGTTATGCTGGTTTAAGGGCTTTTAAAGGTGGAGCACGGAAGTAACTTTCTTTCCATTAAACACTTATTTAATTCAGTAGAAATGTCAAGTTTTTCTCACTTCTAAATGTTCTTTGCTGTAGTCAAGGGCAGAACCTACTGCAGGGAGATTTATTCAAATGGTGCCGAAAACTGAGCAAAACAGTGATAACTAAAATCTGAAAATAAGTAAGAGTGAGTCAGTTTCAAAGTTAAATATTTAGCTATTTAATTGTTGTTAAAAGTTGAATGATTTTAACTTTAAATATTTTCTTATCTGTGGCTCTTTCTTGCCAAATGCTTTAAATATAGTAAAAACATTTTAAATTGTGTTTATTCTTTTATTTTCTACTGTTTACACTTATTTATAAAATATTGCAATAGTGAAACAGTTGTTTGTTATTTATTATAGTATAATGATTGTTATTACATTATTACCGTATGTTTAATCTAATATATATTTATGTTTCATCTTTTTCTATTTCTACTGTGAACTTGCAGCTGTGATAAACTGAAATATCCACACGAATAAATAAATAATTTTAGATGTTGGAAATGGTAATTTTTTCCTTCCACAGTATAATTATAATTAAAAGTTGTTTTATTCTTTCCTTCATTTATTCTGTATTTTTAACTCCACCTCTAACATTTGTATCAGTATCTGTAACGTATACATCTAGATTATTTTATGTGTAATCCTTGACATTATTTATTAATTTTAAATTTAAAAAAACGTTATTTTATTTACATAAGTCGTTTTTTCTGTGTTTTAGATTTTCAGTTGGATTTTTTTTTATTATTAAAAAATCTCAGAAGTTGCGACATGTTTTATTTGTTGTACATGTACATGTCTAGTTTCTGACTTTGTTATTTCGTTGTTCTTTTGTGTGTCATGTCAAAAAATAAAGTGTCGCTTGAGGTATTTGGTGAAATGCATCACATGTTTTGTGACAATCTTCCAAACAATATATATATTTTTTTGCATATCACGGCCTCCTCAGAGTCAAGAAACTGCTTGTAAACTGTGTGTGTGTGTGTGTGTGTGTGTGTGTGTGTGTGTGTGTGTGTGTGTGTGTGTGTGTGCGTGTGTGTGTGTGTGTGTGTGTTTGTGTGTATGTGTGTGGTTGTGGGTGCAAGCATGCATGTGTGCATTGTATTTACCGACGCAAGTGCTTTCCCTAAGGCATCTCCTGTCTGAGAGCTGCTGGCTGCTGCACTCTGCGCTCTGTTTGCTGCGACACACACACACACACACACACATCTGTAGGAATATCTCAGAATCGAGGGGTGAATTCTATACAATGAGGAAGTGACAAAATGTAGAAATAGAACAGACTTCTTAAATCAACATTGTCCAACTGATCACGTTCATGTTACAAAGAATGTGACCTCACCGGACACACATGCACACAAAATGATATTTACTTTACACACGACTCATGATGAAGCAAAAGTAAAACATCTTACTGACTCAACATTAGTGGGTTTATTTGGAACAAAATGGCCTCCAAACAAAAAAAATGTTACAAATAGGTGAAGGCAGAGAGACAGGCAGAGAGAAGAAGAGAACGACAGGTAGAAAGACAAGAAGAGAGACAGGCAGAGAGACAAGAAGAGAGACAGGTAGAACGACAAGAAGAGAGACAGGCAGAAAGACAAGAAGAGAGACAGGTAGAAAGACAGGTAGAGAGACAGGTAGAAAGACAGGTAGAAAGACAGGTAGAAAGACAGGCAGAGAGACAGGTAGAAAGACATGTAGAGAGACAGGTAGAGAGACAGGCAGAGAGACAGGTAAAGAGACAGGCAAAGACACAGTTAGAAAGACAAGAAGAGAGACAGGTAGAAAGACAGCTAGAGAGACAGGTAGAGACAGGCAGAGAGACAGGCAGAGAGACAGGTAGAGAGACAGGTAGAAAGACAGGTAGAGAGACAGGCGGAAATACAGGTAGAGAGACAGGTAAAGGGACATGAAGAGAGACAAGTAGAGAGACAGAAAGATAGACAAGAAGAGAGACAGGAAGAGAGACAAGTAGAGAGACAGGCAGAGAGACAGGAATAGAGACAGGTAGAGAGACAGACTGAGAGACAGGAAGAGAAACATGGAGAGAGACAGACAGAGAGACATGAAGAGAGACAGGCAGAGAGACAGGAAGAGAGACAGACAGAAAGAGAGACAGAGACAGACAGAGAGACATGAAGAGAGACATGAAGAGAGACAGACAGAAAGACAGGAAGAGAGACAGAGACAGACAGAGAGACATGAAGAGAGACATGAAGAGAGACATGAAGAGAGATAGACAGAAAGACAGGAAGAGAGACAGAGACAGACAGAGAGACATGAAGAGAGACATGAAGAGAGACAGGAAGAGAAACATGGAGAGAGACAGACAGAGAGACATGAAGAGAGACAGGCAGAGAGACAGGAAGAGAGACAGACAGAAAGAGAGACAGAGACAGACAGAGAGACATGAAGAGAGACATGAAGAGAGACATGAAGAGAGACAGACAGAAAGACAGGAAGAGACACAGAGACAGACAGAGAGACATGAAGAGAGACATGAAGAGAGACAGGAAGAGAGACAGGCAGAGAGACATGAAGAGAGACATGAAGAGAGACAGGAAGAGAGACAGACAGAAAGAGAGACAGACAGAGAGACATGAAGAGAGACATGAAGAGAGACAGGAAGAGAGACAGGCAGAGAGACAGAGACAGACAGAGAGACATGAAGAGAGACATGAAGAGAGACAGGAAGAGAGACAGGCAGAGAGACAGAGAGACAGGAAGAGAGACAGGCAGAGAGACAGAGAGACATGAAGAGAGACAGAATGAAGCATCATTTAGTCATTAAAGTCTCACTATTGCAACACAACCGAGCTCATCTGGGGATTACTGCTCTACAGCAGGAAGACACACAAAGATACACAAAGACAAACACACAGCGACACACAAAAACACACACAGACACACAAACTATGTGCGATGCGTAACGTAAAGCATATGCAGAGAAAAATCTTTTTCATAAATGAGAGATTAGGACGACAAAGGAGACAAAGATGAAAGTGTTTTTTTATTCTCGGTGTAACCTCTTGAAAGAGAACATAAGCTGCTTTTGTCATCATGTTGTCGTATATTGTGCGACCAACTCTGATCGTGACCCACACACATATGCAGTACTTTACGTGTACTACCATCACTGGATGATATAATAACACTAAGTGATTTTTTAGGATAATATGTGAGAGGAGGCTGAAGATCCACATCATTAGACACGAACATTGATAAAGTACTGCCTCAAATACACACTTATGAAAATGTATTGTATTATTAAGGATCTTACAATAGCCAATAGAAGCTGAAAAATAAAATAAAATATACATTTATTATTATTATTATTCAATAATACATATGGTTTAAATTATTTTTGAAGGGGGTCTTCTGCCCCCCTTACAATTAACACAGGGGGGAGCAGAAATTGTGTGGATCCTGCCTACTTATTATGTAATAAAAACTGTTAAAATTGCAGTGAAATTAGAAAAAAAAAGATTTTTCATGGGGGTCTTCTGCCCCCCTTACAATTAACCCAGGTGGGAGCTGAAATTGTGTAGATCCTGCCTACTTATTATGTACTAAAAACTGTTAAAATTACAGCGAAATTAGAAGAATTTTTTTTTTTCATGGGGGTCTTCTGCCCCCCTTACAATTAACACAGGGGGGGGGCTGAAATTGTGTGGATCCTGCCTACTTATTATGTAATAAAAACTGTTAAAATTGCAGCAAAATTATTAAATATAGTTTTTTAATGCCCCCCTGACGCCCCCCTTTCCCTTAAGTCAGCCAGTGTGTGCGAGTCAACTTCCACTATCTACTACATTTTCAATCTATTCAACACAAAATAAAAGTCCTCACATGTTGTGTAACATTTGACACACATGTGATGTGTGTCCACTCAACCACACAGAACTCCATTTACACACAACAGAGCTTTTTTCGATTTGAATTTTAAATTTTTAAGAAACATGTGGCCGAGTCTCAACTTCAGTCCAGTCAAGTCTAGTCCAGTCACTCATCGAAGCTAGTGACGAGTCCATGAAGCTTCATGAAGCCTTATCTTCAGAGCCCAGGAGGTGGCGCTCTTGCCTTAAAAAAAATTAACTTGAGGGTTCATGAAAATGAACGCCAAAGATGATACAGCAAAGAGCGCCACCTCCTGGTGAGCCGGTGATGCTTCACGAAGCTTCGGTTGAAAACACGACAGCAGTAACTTTCACTGCTCAGAAAAACTACATTATTAAGAAAACTACAGATCTATAGAAGAAGAATATTCTTCTTACGCATGACGCTGTCGGTGCCGTTGGTGGAGGCCGTGCAGGACGCCGTGCTGTAGTGGTTGGACCCGCTGCTGTTGCCGGACCCTCGGTGGAAACTGGACATGGGAGGAAGGCTGGAGTTGATGTCGGCAGATGAGTGAGGAGGGTAGTTCTGCTGAGAGATCGTGTTCAAGGACGACGTTATTGAAGTACATGTTCATAAAAAAAATTAAATTGTTGTGCAACAATATTGTGTCTTTCCACTAAGTCACTGTTCCAATCACCGGAACATTCTGTTCAGACTCCTTCTCTCCGGCTACACCAAACAGTTTGAGGACCTTGACATTTTTTCTTCTTCCGCCGTGACATTTTCTCACCAATCTGTCGTGAGGGTGGATCCCGCAGTAGGAGGAGCTTTGCGAGGGTCCGTGAGACGAGGTGCTGCTCCCCAACATGCTGCCGTGGTAACCTTGCTGGCTCATGCTCGTGCTGCTGCTGCTGCTCCAGGGATCCCCACTGTGGTGACCATCTGATGGAGAGACCGACATGATGACGACGCTTCGGACCCCCCCGTCCACGGCTCGGTCCAGCGAGTCAGATAATAGGTTTTTTGAAGTGTATTTCTACTTCATTTCAGACGACACCAGATCATATATAAGGGGGTTTCAAACTCAATCACATGAGGGGCCAAAATATTTAAGTCAAGGTCAGGGGCCGAAGAAAAAACATATTAATCAGTAAGATTGTGATATTATATTTTAATTCTGGAAGATTTGATGTACAATTTCAGAATCATCTCTGTGTTTGTCTTTCTTTAATTTTGATACAATTATCCAGTGGGCCACATGAAATGGGCCAGATTTAGCTGCTATACAATACAGTGACCACTAGGGGTGTTAGAAAATATGGATACGGCGACATATCGCAATATTTCTTTTCACGTTACTTTTTCAAATCTTTTTTTTGCTTATGATTTAAGTTATTTAATGGTTAACAGTTCATAAAGGGTGTTTTAATTAAGATAATTCAAATAAATTGATTTATTCGATTACAAAATTAAAATGCAAATATTGTTAATTTTTGTGTTGCAATTTAACACCCGACCACTAGATGAGAGCAGTCATTACGGCCTCCTTAGATAAAGAAACAATGACATTTTCCGGGATCCCACGATGACTGAGGACAAGAGGATACAGTTGACTCCACTAGCTTTTGAAGCTGTTTGGAAATATTTTGGTTTCAAAACAAATGAAAGCAGTTACAACTTCATCAAGACTTCGTGAGTCAAGTGTGTATTAAATATTTAGATTTTTGAATATACTTTTCACGTGCAAAAATCCACAGGGTTCATTCATTTTTGGGTTGCAATTAAACTTAAAATTAGGATTTACGAAATCGAAACAATGAAATCTTGCAAGATCATGGCGGTGACTGAGGACTAGAGGATACAGTCGACTCTAGCAGCTTTTGGACAGATTTTGGTTGAAAAAAAGGAAAAGCAAGCAGTCTTTGTCAACAGTCATGTAGTCTGTAAATTCTGCGAGTACTCGACAATACTACAAATTTATATGCTTGCTTTTACAGTATGACTTTTATCCAATACCCCTAGTTACCAGTACTTTTGACTGTATAATCATGGTAGTTACCTGGCATGAAGAAGGAACTTGGGAAACCAGCACTCGGCGGTTTAGAGGATGGATATCCTGGCGAGTCTCTATTGTAGTCCGCTGTACTGGCAGATGGAGCGTACACCTGCCACACAAGGAAAGGGTCAGATATGTGGTTATAACAAACACAAATATTAACATTAAATATAAGAGGTCAACGTTTTCAAACATAAATAAGCAGGAACAAAAAATGTACTTGCTCCAGAAGTAACCACAGCATTCTTTTATTTATATTATTATTACTACAATCTTCACAGTTGACTATTATTATCCTAATCCTTGTGTTACCTCAGGGTCAAGGTGACCCAATGGCCTGCAAAAATAATTTTGTTTGTGGTGTAAGACAACACAAGGGATACCTCAAACAGATTTGTGTTCAGGCCTTCGGGTCACCTTGACCCATAGATAACACAAGGGATACCTCAAACACATTTGTTTTCGGGTCACCTTGACCCGGAGACAACACAAGGAATACCTCAAACCCATTTGATTTTGGGTCACCTTGACCCAGAGACAGCACAAGGGATACCTCAAACACTTTTGTTTTCGAACCTTTGGGTCAACTTGACCCAGAGACAACACAAGGGATATCTCAAACACATTTGTTTTCGAACCTTCGGGTAAACTTGACCCAGAGACAACACCAGGGATACCTCAAACACATTTGTTTTAAGACTTCGGGTCACCTTGACCAAGTAACAACACCAGGGATACCTCAAACACATTTGTTTTCGGGCTTTCGGGTCAACTTGACCCTGAGACAACACAAAAAAGCGCTCTACAAATATTACATACTTTATAACTTACAAGGGATACCTCAAACACATTCGTTGACAATCCTTCTGGTCAACTTGACCCAGAGACAACACAAGGGATACCTCAAACACATTTGTTTTGGGGGTTGAAAAGAAGGTGGGTAACTACTGGTGTATGTTAAAGGATCATGGCTGCAGTGTGAGCAGCATCAGCTGGAAGACATCAGGAGGTCCGCACATGTCGGAGCGAGCGATCTCACAAACACAGGTCTGTGGATGTCATTAGAGCTGAACTCAATTTCCCTTAAACATCCTCCTCATCCGCCGCTTCCTGCGAGAGCTGCTCACGTCATAAAAGCACATTTGCAGACCGACCAACACCGACGGGTCCAGGGGTTGCGTCATGTGGCGTGAGGGAGTGTCACGGCTGCACGACACATGGATGCTTTACATTCTTGGTCAACACACATGTTTTCCTGTCCAGCACTTTGGGATTTAAGTCTCATGTCCTGCAGCATAGTTTCCCATCTAATGTGTTCTCTGATGAAATATGTGAAAATGAGTGGAGGAGAGAAGGAAGAGAGAGAGAGAGAGAAAGACACTTTTGTTGTGTCTCACTACATTCCTCATACTTGAACACACTCTGCACCTGTTCCCGTCTATCCAAACACACACACACACACACACACACACACATACACACACACACGGATCTCCAAGTATTCCCACAGCGCAGAGGCCCCGACCCGAGCCGAGACCTTGACAGTGGTGTCACTTCCTTGACAACTCCAGAACTGAAGGGAAGAAGAAAAAAAAAAAAGGCTGCTATGATGCAACAAAAATGTCCGGTTCCAAAGATTGAGAATCAGGCCATTATTCTGTTGTCGAAAATGCACACACGTACACGCACGGTGTGGGTAAAATTCATGGAGATTGTAAAAGAAAACAGTTAAGAAACATAGATAACACACGACAACAGTTATACAGAGATTACACACTATAGGAAAAGCTGAAGGATCAAAATTGACTTGGTCTTTAATACACTTTTCACATGCAAAAATTCACGTTTTGTTTGTTTGTCATTTTTTTGTTGTTGCAATTAAACAGTCATTTCGTCCTACGCAACTGAATCAATGATATCTGGCTATATCACGGCGGTGACTGAGGACGAGAGGATACAGTGACTCCATATCTCTGGACATATTTTGGTTTGAAAACAAATGAAAGCAGTTACGACTTCGTCAAGAGTCATGTGGTCTGTAGATTCTGCAACACCAGAGTCAAGTACTCCACAATACTACAAATATATCCTTGTTACTACAGTATCACGATATATCGTATCGTTGCCTCTGTATCAGGATACGTACCGTATCGTCAGAATTTTATCCAATATTCTCCCCCAGTTACCAGTAATTTTGAATGTATAATGTTTATGAAAATGTAATCAATATAAGACAGCACTGTATCGGTAATGTCTTGCAGATCATATTTTATATGTTACTGTTGAGTTTTAATGGTTGACAGTTCAATAAAGTGTGTTTAAACAATATTTTTTATCATCTTAAATTGAAATTAATATATTTATACATGTTCATTTTTCGTGGTACAATTAAGCCTTTGGCCCCTAGATGGCCGCATTACATCCCCAACAATAAAATAATGCAAGATCCTGGCGATTAACTGAGGACGAGAGGATACAATGTACTCCAATGGTTTTTAAAGCTGATGTTTGGACATATTTGTGTTCCAAAACAAATGAAAGCAGTTATGACTTCGTCAAGAGTCATGTGGTCTGTAAATTCTGCAACACCAGAGTCAAGTACTCGACAATACTACAAATATATCCTTGTTACTATAGTTTACGCATTGTATCATATCGATGCACCAGTATCGTGATACTTATCATTAGATTCTTGCCAATACATCTTTAATCCCAAGCATCCAGTGAATCAAAAATGTTGATATAAAACAGGAAATTAAATTATTTGTACTTGTTTCAACAGCAGTTTGAGAAAAAATACTAGGTTATATTTCATTGTTATTGTGATTTCTAGCTGCTTATAGTAATTCTATTAATTTCTAGATCATATTATTGTTATTCATATTTTTAACCTTTTAGATACATTTGAATCATATTACATATATTATTTTTAATAAGTTGTTTATGAGTAGTATTGTTCAAAAGTACACTGACAACGTAAATACTTGCAGTAAACACAGTAAAAAACAATCATTTTCAGGGTTGGCAGGGATGCAGCCCGACACACAAAGTACCACGGAGTGAAATGAAAAATATTTAATGTTTTCAGGAGTGAGTCAAACCTAATGTAGGAAATCAGAAGAGAACAAAAAACATCACAGGTTTCATCAAAGCTTCCCTCGCGGCAAAAGGCAGCAGAGAATAAAAGACACATTCCAGGGAAAACTGATTCCTCATGCGTCGAACACACTCTCACGTACAAACACACAAACACATTTACCAACAACATCCTCGTTTATCAGGAGTTACATCTGATGCACACCACAGTCAAAACATTCACGCTTTAATATAACACTGTTTTTATATTTGACTTGATGTTACGCTACATGTGGACTAATGAGTCGAATACAATCTTAATTTAGAATTTTATATATACATCCTGGTATTTTTAGATGATTTTAGAACAATATTTATCTTGTTTTTAAGAGAAGGCTTCACACTTACATGTCGGGCTCTCTAGATGAATTACACAATTTACAGTTGCATTAATTCACTTTGAACATAAAAAAAAAATCATAAATATTAAGAATTAATAATGTATTTTACGCCTATAAATATAAATTACACTTAACTTTAAGCATGTCTCAAAGATAAAAGTTAAATGCCATTCATAGCAGCATATTAAAGGAATTGAACCAGAAAAAAGGTTAATTATGGTTTGAAATTCTACAACAAAGCTCACTCTTATTAAAAAGAGATCGTAATGTTTGAGCTGATAACTTCGCTCAATACAGGAGGAGGGTCTTATATCAATCCCCAAATGTGCCGACACATCAAAAAAAGGGGGTCGAACACACTCACACAATCTTTTTATCAATTGAAATGTATATTTACGTAACAGGTTTTCGGTTTCAATATCGTCTATAGGCTCAATTTATCTCTGTATTTGGTCTCCAAACAAATTCCAGTTTCACTCGTATTGTTGACATTAACATCCATGTTATCCTGAAGACCAACATCTTTCTATGTCGCCGTATGAACACAAACACGAATCTACTTCGATGTAAATCATCCGACGGGGGCCACATAAGAACGACTCCGCAGGCCAGATTCAACGTGTACGACACATGTTCTATAAACAGCGTCGACTCATTGAACCTTCCAAACAAAAACCTGAACGTTCTTTAATGAGCGAGCAGATGAGGAATGGAAACTAACTCACTGCGCACATAAATGGATAAAGGGAGGGATGACAGGTCGATAGCAGTATTCAGTTCAGCAGGTATAAACACAGATTAAAATACTTTGTTCCTCATTAGTTCGCACTGAGAGTTACAGGCTGAACAAAATGTACGTTTAATTATTTCCTTTTCTTTCTTTGACGCTGGATTTATCTTAATAATCACCAAAATCACTCCCATTAAATTTCTTTCTGCCTCATTTTTACACTTTTCCTTATCTTATCTTAAGCACAGGCCTCCTCTTAGATCAACACCAACATTCAGAAGTTAGTGAAGGGCCACGTAAAATGACAGATTTGGCCCCCGATTCTCTCTGTGGAAGTACCACGTACGAAGAGATCTTCAAACAAAGAGGACCACGTGTGAAAAAACGACAGCGTCTGGATCATAAAAAAAAGGTTAAAAGCGATAAATAAAAACAACTTATTAAAGAGATTCTGAATCTATGGAGAGATTATCAATAACTATATCAATAACTTCACTAGAGGTTCAGAGTCTGGCGCTGCGGTCCGAGACCATGATGTACCTGCTGCATCAAAGAAGGAACGCATGTCTGAATATTTCCAGCTGACGGCTCAGAAGAAGAGAAGTGATCATGCACACGGTTCACCGTGACTTTATCCAAAGCAGATGTGCTGGAATTCTGGAAGGAAACCTCATAACACACACACACACACACACTCTTCTGCACCTGTCTGGTTTCTCCAGGCCTGTTTTTCGACACACACTCTTCTCAGACTAACATCTTATTTAACACACATATATTTGACTAACGCACACTGAAAATATGGACGTTTAGTTTAGTGTATGAAGTGAAGTAAAAGTGAAGTTTTTCACCAGTGACCACTGAAGAGGCGGGAACCGGGTCTGAAACGCACAGATGGAACAGACATATTTTCGAAAAAGGGTTCTGTTTTTTTAGATGTATTTTATGACGGAGATCTGAGCCACGGCCACAAAAAACCCTCTGAAGGTTAATTATCGAACTGATTCGGAACACATGGTGGGAAAAATGTGTGTGTGTGTGTGTGTGTGCGTGCATGAGAAAGCGGAAGGAAATCCCACCAAGCCGAGCCTTATTCAACCAACCTGCAATTGAACTAATGTGATCCAGATGTCTACACACACACACACACACACACACACACATGCGCACACACACACTAATTGACTCCAGAAAGATCAAGAATGACAAAACTAAATAAAAAAAAAGGGACAACATGATGGAAAGATTAAGAAAGAAGAGCCAGACTTGTAGATTCAATAAAAAATCCTTTTTTTCTTCCAAGTTCAAAAACAGGAAGTCAGAGCGAAAATTAACCACAAAAACACCATTAAGAGTTTTTAAACTCTTAAAAAAAAAAAAAAAAACACCTGTAAATATTCGTCCATACGTGTCAACTGAAAACACGCCGTCACGACACACACAAAAAACGCACACACAGGAATTCCATGCACCCAAACACACATTCCTCGACTCATTTTCCGCAACACACACGCGAAAAAACGCACACACACACACGCACACTCGCTCCCTGTGGAGCTCCTGCTTCCTGCGGCTTGATTAGAGCCCCCTGTGAGAAGACAAGTGTGCGTGTGCGTGAAGGTGTGTGCGTCCTGCACCTGTTGCTGAAGACAGGGGTGGTTGTGATTTGGACAGAAAACACCGAGAGGGGGTCCGGGGAGGGGGGGCCCACACAGAGAGATAAAGGAGAGAGACCGGTGTGTGTGTGTTGTTGATTGACACTTCTCGATCAGGTTTCTTACGACACCTTTATTTATTTATTTTACTTATCAATATCAAATGTTACCGAAGATTCCTCTCAACTTTGATCTTTTGATTTTTAAAGACCCCGTGGGTCGTCAGGTACCGATGGTACCGGCGTACGGAGCACAAACAAGCAGGAAAGAGTGTGCGTCTGGCGCGGTGTTTACACTGAGGCCGAGGGGAAATGAGTTCAAGATGGTTTCAAAGAGTCAGACGAGCCGCGCAGTCACACCGCTCTAATTGACCACTAATGACACGTCACTCCGGCGGACACGCTTGATCCGTGTGCAGTAAAGCACGACTACGGGATTAATCACCTTAAAGAAACAAAAAAAAAAAGACAGACATGTCTAATATCACTATTGAGTTTGTCAAAAAAACAACAACGATAACAATGTATTTATGTAGCACAGAAGTTAGCGTGGATGCTAACAGGGACTGATGCTACAGCTGAAGATGATACTGTACTTGAAAAGACACAATGATTTCCTGGGTCATAAACGCGGTCTAGACGACACAAACACAGACATCACGGTGCAAAGACGATACGGGTTAGTGGTTAAATTCCTTCTTAATGTGTGCGGCGATCTTCTTTACACTCTCAAATATACTTTGACATATACAGATACTTTATATAGATCTTAAAGACTAAACAATGCAATAGAAATGTTACTGTCAAGCTACTTTTACAGTATTTTTTGACATACTTTATGTGTGAACTTTTATTTATCGTGCATTTTTAATGATGTATCATGAGAATAAAGACTAGATCTGGGTCGTTTGGGTACCTTAACATATTAGTACTCAAATATTTTCATAAAACTTGTGAAGACACATCAACTTAAAACTAGTTGAATGACTCATATAACGTGACTTGAGGTGTTTTGTGTGATTTTTATTTTCACTGTAAAAGTTCCTGGGGATAGTGTGAACATGCTACATATCACGCTGGTTGTGGTTAAAGTTATGTTATTTAAAAGCTGTCACAACGCATATCATATTTCATTATCAACAATCTGATTCATTACCTCATCGATTTCCATCCTTCATTCAGACAATGGAAGTCATGGCAACTTTTGCTACGTTTAGCGAGTGCTCATGGGAAATGTGGTCTCCTGTAAACACTACCACTTTAGTCCAATGGCGTCGCTCGACTTCGAATCGGATAGAATCACTTTAAATACTAAAAAAAAAAAAAACCTTGGACTGGGATGTGATATAAATATAATTTACTAGTTGTATGAACTGGATTTGATGGTTTGAGTGAAGATGATTAAACTAAAAAATAAAATCAAAGTTTAATTTTTATTTTTAAATGTGATGTTAGTTGGTAGAAATTGGCAGGTGACAAACTTTTTCATCATTATATGTTGACCAGAGTCAGAAGCATATTATGTCAAAATTGTCAAAAACCCTTTTATTAAAATGCCCGCACTATTACAAAATAAATGTTATATTTGGATACAGTTCTAAATACACATGTTTTCCTCTGAAGTAGCACAATGTCTTCTTGTAAGGGCGGTGTATTGGGAATAAGTTGGCGATACAAGGGGCAACAATACGATACATTGTGATACTGTAGTTGTGTTGTAACAATGATATAAATAATTTATTTTAGAATTTAATTGCAGGAAAACTGCAATAGCATAGAAAACACACAATGTAGTTTTCATGCTTAACATCAGTTTACTGATGTGAAGTCACAAGAACATATAATAAATACATATATGCAAGAAGAACCTTATTGTACTTCAGTGTGTCACATGAAGAACAAGAATTTTTCCTCGTTCTTCTACGCATTCATCAACTGTTTCATCTGTTGATGTGAACGTTTTTGAGAGGTTTCTGGCTAAATTCTGTCTTACAATTTGTGAGTAAAGGACTCAAATCTTTCACGAAACCAAGTGAATATTTGCACGTTAATTGGGAATTTACAAAATCAATACCACAATGTTGAATATCATTACAGTATCATTAAGAAAACTATCTTGATATATAAGTGAATTGATGTTATGTCTACTTTTATTATCTCCATTTTCTGCTCTTGGCAATTAATTCCAGACAAAATCTAAAAACATAAAACTTTTTTTTTTGCATCTTTTATCACTGTCAGAAATCCTTCAACTATATCTGAGATTAAAAAGTAAATGTGACCAGTAAACAGGGATATAATCTTCTCCATATGATCAAAACTGAACGTGTGTCTCTGTGATTCTCCATGGCTTCGCTGAAATGTGCTTTTGTGTGTTTTTTTCACAGAGCGGCGAACAAAACAACTTCTTCACAGGTGACGCCTCTTTACAAGTCTCTTCCACACTCATTTTATTAGTCCACCTTTTTCCCTTTTTTTAACCATCAGGGCTGCTTTTTTTTTTCTTTCTTTGCACCGCCACCAAGCAGACGTTTTTCTTTCTATTCCACCAATTTCCTTTGATTTAATTACTGCCACATGCTGCCGACTGCCAGCCATCATTATTAGCCAAGAAAAAAAAAAAATCCAAAGAGAACTATCGTGTTGATGGAGCAGAATTGGCAGATATACTTTAAAGATATGAACTGTAGACGATATAAAAAAAGAGCAGGTCAACATTCACGTAAACTCACATCAGTCTTAATGTAATACACAAACTCATGGCACGGGGGCTTAACCTGGCCCGCGCCGAGTCCTTTGATGTGGTCCATCATAGTCGACGAATCTTCATGTTAATATGGTGACCTTTAGAGATTAAAACTTAGGATAAGGTTAATATATATTTTATCTCCAGTTGTTTGTCAGGTTTTGTCGAACCTGTTAGTGGAAAAAGTAAATGAGATGTTGTGTAATTTATGTTAAGTGTGAAAATAAGAATTCAAAATTGATCGATTTTGTTGCACTCGGCTGGCCTGGTACCGTTGTTTGTGGGAACTTGAGATGTTGTGTATTGTAAAATATTGGCACCTCACGGTTGAGTAGTTCATTTAAATGTTTCCCCCCCCCCCCAGTGTTTTAAAAAATATATTTTATCTACTATTTTTTATATTTTTATTGTTGTTTTTAACGCTTAAATATATATTGTAGTTACAAGCATATAACATCCTGAACGTTTTCAAATAAGAATTAAACCTACAAATTCTTATGTGAATCTCATATTTTGATGTAAATGCGTCTTAAAATATGTCATATTGTGATGGCAGTAAAGAATAAATGAAATAACACAAAATAAGCAATAGCAAAACAGATTCAAGCACCTCGCGGCGCCTATAAATACATATCTGAAGAAAAAATAAAGATGAGGAACAAAGATAACAAAGATGAATTGATTTCAAATATCAAATTTCCCATTAGCTTCGGCCCGCAACATAGACTGGTTAAAGTTTTGAACCTTCAGTGATTGAGTTTAAACCCTCAGATCTAATCGAATGTAATGATGTTCATAGAAGTCGACTTCTGTTTCAGAATCCTCCATTATCATTTGTAACTATTAACAAAGAAATGTTAAAGCAAAAAAACAACTTATTGTCAACTACAGCAGAAACAGAAAGAAACATTTTTAGATGTAGACACGAACGGCACAAAACTTTTGCCGTATCTTGTCTATTTCAACCATATTTAATGTTCAATCCTTGATATCAAAGACCCATCAAGACTGTCTCTGCCATGATCTCCACACGAGTGAAAACACAAGGTTCCATCCATAACCCAGGATTCCCGCGGTGAAAAGAAACCACGCACACAAACCATTGACAGCTAATCAAAACGTGTCATGTTAGCGTTCACACACACAATGAGACCTTTGCTCTCCACAGCAGCCGAGCTGTCAGAGTGAGAACCAGAGTGTGGAAATACCAGCAGCCAACCCACACAACACGTTGTTCAATGGTTTATTTTTGCATTGTTTTCTCACCTGCCATAGATGAAAATACTTCCCAAAGAACCCATTGTTTTTGCAGTAATGGACGCACGGTACCACTTTCTATGTACTTCTGAAGAATAAAGAGAGAAATACTTGACGGTAATGAAACAAACGTGATGATCTGTCGCACAAACTTACAAAGAGACATCGGATTAGTCGAGTAAACTGCAAACATATAACTCATACTTTGATGTTTTTATAAAAACAATCTGTTATTTAAAGTGATAAAAGTGGCAAAAAAACCCCCCCAATGATCTTGCTCAAAATAAATAAATAAATAACAAAAACCTGTTCCCAAGGCAACGCACCAGCAGGCAACTAAACTGTGCCCAAAGCTAAGATGGCGGCCTTGGCATGTCAATAATTGAAGAGGGTACAGACGGAGCGTCGGCAGCTCAGAGCAACACTGGGTCACACTGATCCTGTCGCCACAGTGTTCCGGGCTGGCATCGGGCCCTCGGCTCACCGCGGCGACATGGCATGACAACAGCAGCATCTGACCAACATGCACACACACACACACACACACACACACACACACACGAGTCACGCACTAAAATGGCTGCCACTTAATGTTACTCTGCCACCATCGTCGATCAGATGCCATCGATGTCACTTTTGTGTCCGTTTGAAGGAAGAAACCGACTTCAGAATCAAGAATATAAATGATCGGAATGTTAGGGACGGTTCTCGATGGTGATGTACAAGATGCACTGCGACACACACACACACACACACACACATGAATTGACTATTCAAAGGACATACAACAAAAAAAGGAAAATGTATGATATAAACATCGATATAAAGGCCTCGGATTCAGAAAGATTATAATTAACAGTGAAAATAAACTGTATACTGTGTAATAAATAATAAAACATTAATAATAATAAAATGTTTAACCTCAATCTGACACTGGGAGCCCCACAAATAAATCACAACACTGAAGAAGCCATAAGTAAGGGACCTTAAAAGGATTTTCTATGAGCTTTAACATTTTTTAAATTAAATACAAGAGTAAAAAAAGAAAAGTTCATACATGTTTAAATGTGCCATGTTCAGGGTGTCCCCGGAATCTCGCCCTGAATTAGCAGAGATAGGCTCCAGACCTCCCTGTGACCCCGCAAAGGGAATCATTCATCATGAATTTGTTTGGAAATATGTTTGAAATAAAGTCAGTTACAGTCTTTGGATTTAACTTCATGTTGTTTGACGTGTTTGACAATAAGATATATTCAACATAAGGGGTGTCCAAACATTTTTTCAAAGAGGGCTTTGATGAAATGAAAGACATGAGCAGTGACATCAGTTATTTAAAGCATCCACACATTCAACCAGTTCAACACAAAATTAAGAACATCCTTATGGACCTTTGTGTTCTTTGTCATAATTAGGGGCGAGTATTGGCAAGAATCTGTCGATACGACACGTATCACGATACCGGTGCAACCTTACAATATATTGTGATACTGTAGTAATGAGGATATATTTGTAGTATTGTCGAGTACCTGACTCTGGTGTTGCAGAATTTACAGACCACATGACTCTTGACGAAGTTGTAACTGCTTTCATTTGTTTTGAAACCAAAATATGTCCAAACATCAGCTTTAAAGGACGCTGGAGTCAACTGTATCCTCTTGTCCTCAGTCACCGCCCGTATTACACTGAATTGCATTGTTCCTTTATCTGCAGATGGCGTAAATACTATTGCCATCCAGTGGCCGGAAGTTAAATTGTAACACAAAGATGTATAAGTAGTGAAAAAAATTAATTATTTTATTTTAAACAAACTTTATTAAACTATAAACCAAGAACTATTGTTACATATAAAATAGAAACAACATTTGTCAAAACATCAGCCTGAAAGCTATATCCGCTCATCCTCAGTCATTGTAAATCAATATTTTTAGTGATTTTATTTTAAAAACACTTAATATAAACTATGATCAAAACCAAATATGATATGAAATAAATCGATACAGTATCGAGGATCGCAATGTATCGATATTTTTTTTACAACCCTAGTCATAAAAAGCTTTGGTGGTGTTTAAAAAGTTGCATTTTCCAAAACTGAAAAAGTATTTTTAATGATTTAAATTGATTCATATAGTTTCAAATGAAGGATGCGGGCCCCATAAAATCTGCCGAAGGGTCGCAAATGGCCTCACAAGTGAGGTCAGGTGTTGATCTTCACCAGAGAAAAACTCCCTGCATCTTCACCGTTGAGTCCTCCTCGACGATCACGCCCCAGAGATGATTATTCTAATGGGTTCGTCTCAATATTGCGCTCCACTACGCGCCGGCCTGAGCCTCCTCAGACAGACGCAGCAGCAGTGTGAAGATTGTGTCAGTGAAAGCCTCTAATAGCCAACATATGGAAGCTCGCCGGTTGCCAGCAACAAAGTCAGGAGTGCATTATCTGGCCCACACTGGAATAATAAAGGAGATGGATCAAAGAGCTGATTACTGCAGCTCTTTCTTTCTTTCCCTTTTATTTTCGACTTTCTTTCCTCCTTTTGTTCTCTTGCTTTTCTTTTTTTTTTTCCGTTCCCCGGTATTTTGTTCAAAGAAGCGAACACAGTTAAAGCTGCTGGCTGAGGTGAATTTAACTACAAACAGAAACATGAAACAATTCAAAATGGTTTATGAGTGAAAGCAGAACGCTTCATGCCATCCAGATGTTGCATAGGTTTAATACCATTAATTTTCATGCTCTGATCGAAAGAACAAACGCACTTAAGATGTACTTTCGTCGGTGGTTTTGCTCGCTCTGCGTTTAGTACGACTTCTGTTCTGGGCTGGGATTTGACCGTATCGTGTTTATATTTAACCAAACATCACATGACATGGTTTCCTTCTGTACGGTAAATATCCATCCGTGAGCAGCGTAAACTGTTGATTTGAACATGAACGATGGTAGAAAATGTGGTTTAAAAAACCATGATCAGCAACGTATCGTCGACCTTGTGAGGAACATGGTGTCAGACGTCCAGCTGTGATTCTACTACACTCGGGGTGTGTCTTTCAAAACAGTAACTCTATAGGTCAGAGCAGCGCAACCAAAGACTGCTGGTAGTCAAAAGTACTTTTCACTTCTAGGGGTGTAAGAAAATACTGATACACCGATATATCGACGTACTTTTTTTCAAGGATATTATATCAGAATCAGAAAAATTGTATTGCCAACGTTGTAAAAAAAAAACTGGGATTTGTTGAGGTGTCAGCACAGAATATGAAAATTAAATTATACAAATGAAATGAAAACAGATTCATAAAATCAAACACAAAAGATTAAAATAGGAGAAGGATACTCGATTTTTAATTCATAAAGTTTCTTTAAAATAATATTAAGATTTTCTTTTATAATTCACATACTCATTTTTGTGTCGCAATTAAACTGCATTACGTCCTCCTGCAGCTACAGGAACAATGAAACCCCTTCGTGTTTTTGTTGATGACTGAGGACGAGAGGATACAGTTGACTTCAGCAGCTTTAAAAAGTCAATATTTTGGTTTCAAAACAAATGAAAGCAGTTACGACTTTGTCAAGAGTCATGTGGTCTGTAAATTCTGCAACACTAGAGTCAAGTACTCGACAATACTACAAATATATCTTTGTTCCTACAGAATCACAATATATCCTATTGTTGCCCCTGTATCGTGATATGCATCGTATTCACCTCTACATCTCAAGTTTCAATGAATGTAGTCAATATTAAAATAAATAAATATCAAGGGAATGAACATAAATTGGCTTTTTTATATATAGAAAAATCTAATTTCAAGTATATTGAACTGATATGCAAATGGAAACTGTATCAGCAAATATTCACCAACACAACTTCATTCTTCACATCCGTCACATTCAGTGTGTAGCAGCGTCAGTGTCTTTGTAAAGTGTGTGACAGCTGTCCACTGTGTATCTGCGAGTCCATGCAGACTCCCCAACAATTTACCACAGCATGACTGACCCAGTAAAACGTACGCAAACACACACACACACTCTCACACACACACACACACATGCACATACGTGTCAGCGGCGAATACACAACAAGCATCCTATTGTCCACTTTGATAATGAAATTCTGAATTTTGCCCTATTCCTCCAGCAAAATGTTCTTTTTATATTTTTACAACTAGACTTCTGCTCAGAGGTTAAGACGCTGTATGTGTCACACATTGAGGAGCAGCCGTCTGAGCGACACACACTTCCTGATCTCTGAGGGATCTGCTAGAACAACCCAGATAATGATGATAATGCAGCTGAGATTGTTAACCCAGAGAGACTTTTGGGTTCATTATTGTTTGTTCGTTTATATCTGGAATCAGAGTAAAAACAAAGGGAAGTGTGAAATTGAAGCAACAATTAGACTCTTTAAGATAAAAATGTGCTTAAGCTAATACAGAAATTGTGATGAATGAATAAGAAAAAATCCTTAAATGTTTGTCCCTCCATTGTTTATTGTTTTTATTAAGTATCTTCTATGATAAGAGCGAGCTTGAACAACTCAAGTACAAACAAGTTCATTCCACCTGCAGCTTCAACCCCCTGGTATCTATTTACACAAAAACTAACTAAAGAATTCTGATCAGACTCGTTCAGTTTCAGATTTATTTTATTTTATTTTTACTTTTTGTTAATTTGTTAAAACAACTATTTATTTAATTAAAGAGAAAATAAACAAGCTGCATTTCCAGAACTGTCCAAACCTGAGACAACATCAAAAAAATATCACCGCTTTAAATGAAAACATTGTGAATCATGTGAGAAAAAGAGATTTAAAATCTAAAAATCATATTTAAATGAACAAAAACTGACGCTGCACAGAAAGAGTGTTAACACAAAGACCGGCAACAATGCAACAGTAAGTGGGTCAGCAAGTTAATAAAATATGACCCTGCTCAAGCAGCTTCCCTGCGACAAGAAGAAATATATTTTATTTCTTGATACAAATTGTATGGAATTGATGTATAAAGTGAACGTTTGTGTGTCTCAGTCTGCGTATCAGCAGCATCAGTGTCAGATAATCTGATGCACAAGGATTAAAGTTAAAGCCTCCGCTGTGTGTGCCAGGCTTTGACCACGCACACACACACGCACACACACACACACACACACACACACACACACACACACACACACACACACACACACACACACACACACACACACACACACAAACACCACACACACACACAGACACACACGCACACACACGCACGTGAGACTAAATCTGGGGGGGATCGAAATGACCCCGTTATGTGTAGGGCACAGCAAAAACACAGCAACATTTTGGATTGAGAATAAGTGAAAACCGTACCTAAAAAGAACAAACATGAGGAGCCAGCGAACACACACCGAATCACAGGTGTGTAAACCTGCTGGCTCACGGAGCGCATGATTCCTCTCTATCATCTGATGATCAAAAGATGCTCACACACACACACACACACCGACACACACACACGGGCCTGACTATAAGCTACGATGTTCATCACAATTACAAAAAAATATATATATAGATTATTTAAATAAATAAGTTATTTTATTGCGTAACACAAATGTGCCCCAGTTCTGCATGAGGGCACCTCTGAACACACACACGAATCACAACCTAGATCCCATAAACACACGTATCTGTTTAAACACACATGATGCGAATATACAACACGCTTATTTTTACACCAGGATTCAAACTGTTAATGAATTCATTTTTATAATAAATGCAGGATTAAGTTTTGGGAAAAAAACCCCCACTAAAATACAATGATATTGATTTATAAATAAAAACAATATTTGGAACAATATGTTTTCTAATAATTTTTAGAATCTCTCATTTCAAATCGTTAAACTGACAATTTAAAATCTTCACAAGGGGAATTATTAAAAATCCCCGTCACTTGATTTGTAATTAAAAAGTGTGAAAAGGCTAAGGCAGACGAATCACCATCAGTGGGCGAAAAGAGTGTGTTTGTGGAGCGGCCTCCAGTATTTTTGGCAGGCAGCTTCAGGACCGCACTAATTAAAACTTACTGAATATTCAGATGCTGTGTTAGCATAACAATAGCCGGCTGGCCGGGCCCCACTTAAATGAGGCCTTTTGTTTTTAGCCCCGGCTTTCTGCTGCCTCATTAAGCTGCCGGAGCTTAAGTTAGTGAGCCGACAGCCGCTAACCGGAGCCCCGGCCACGGCCCTCTCTCTTCTCTCCCCATCCGCCTCCTCAAAAAAAAAAAGAAGAAAAAATCCCCCCCCCCTCCACAACCCGCCTTCTTCCCTCCATCCTACCTCAGCAGGTCTCATTGGGCCCCGGCTTAGTGCTGCAGATCCTGGCTTTAAAGCCCACTACAACTCTTGCCTCAATGATTTCTGTCAGTCCACATTTGGGCCCATCGTAGGCCCCTCCATGTGAGGAAAAAAAACACACTGATTTATCATTTCTGTCGACATTGACGGAGAGAGTAACCAAAAAAAAAAACTAAACCAGGGGGGCAAGAGAGAGAAGATGGGAGAGGAGCTTTGGCACCGGATCAAGACCAAGTCCTGTGTCTGCCAGACTCCAGACAAAGCCGGGGCCACGGTGAGCCCCGTGGCGGGGAACCTGGAGAGCTAAGACGGCGAGGGACGCACAAAGACGGGAGGACTTTGGAGTCGACCATCAGTGAGAACTTCTGAGAAGAAGGCCATGATGATTCTGCAGGAGCATGAACTGGACCACGGAAATTAAAGATATATTTAAAAAAAAACCCAGACATGAGCAGAAAATAAACACAAATAGTGAGTGTAATTAATTCAATTAAATGTGTTTAAATTAGCTTATAAATTATATTAATATTTTAACATAATGTGAATTAATTAATAAGGGGAAAATGGATAATCCACAGTCAGGCTGGTGTTGGTTTAATTCCATGATTTCTCTGCTCTTGTTACCTGTGATGTGAAAGGTGCAGGTTCACACCTTTACCACAAAAAAACACTTGTTACTGTGGGGGGGTGCTGGTGGAGGGGGTGTAGTTGTTGACACAGGGCTGACACACAGTTCACGAGAGGTCAAACCAACTTCACCCTAATTGGAGTTTGGTGTACTTTTTCAATTTTGCAATAATCATGTCATAAAACTGCAGATATATATGTCCATGTTACTATGAAATTGTAGGTGATGACATTAACACACACGTGACAGTCATTTAAAAATAAAAATCAGCGTAAAATAAAGCACATTATTTATCATTTGACAGTTAGAAAAACAGATAATAAAACGTGTGTATAGAACATTATTAAATCAGGTAAAGAGGGAGATTTTTGATCTGTCAATCTCAGCGCGTGTCTCTCACACCAACACACTCCCAAAAACTCAAACACGCCACGAGACATAAACCAACGTTTTCATCATCTTCACCATCATCTTCATCATCATCATCCTCATCTTCCCTTCACGCGGCCGCTTTTTCTTTTTTTTTTTGCCGCGAACGCTTCTTCTTCACCTTCACACCTCCTCTCACTCCTCTCTGCTCCTCACACCTCCTCCTCCCTCAAGAGTCTCCCCCCCCACAAAACAAAATAAATAAAAAAGAGAAAAACCCGCAGAAAAGAAGAAGAAGAAAAAGGAGAGAGTTTCTCACCGCCTTTCCGTTGTAGTAGTACATGAGCGGGCTGCCCGTCATGCCGGGGATGGTGTACGCGCAATACATGGCTCTTCTCCTCCGCGGAAAAGAAGGGAAAAGTCGACTCTCTCCGTCTGTGTCTCTCCTCCGCCGCCGCCTGCTCTCTCCCCCTTTCTCTCTCTCTCGCTAACTTTTTTCTTTTTTTTTCAGGGGTTTGTTTTTCTCGCCGGGAAAAAGTCGTCGCTCCGCTCGCGCGCGTGTTTTTTTTTTTTTTCCTCGGCCGACAATTCCATCAGTCGCATGTTCCCATATGGCCGAGCGCGAGGCAGGCGGAATATGCAAAGTAGCCGGAGAGAGAGAGCGGGAGAGAGTTCCTCCCCCTTTTCCTCCCTCCCTCACCCTCCTCCTCCCCCTCGTTTCCCGCTCCCGCTCGCTCGCGCGCTCTCGCGTGCGCGCTCCCGCCGCCAGTCAACTTTCCAGACGGATCTGGAAACCATCCGTCCTCTCGCGCGGCGCCTTTGAACTCGCCGCACTGTTGCACGCGCGTCTTTTTCTCTCTTTCATCGTCCCCCCTTTTTTTCACCCACACTTTCTTTCATTTCTTTCTCCGCACTTTCCCTTCGTTTTTTTTTTGTTAGTCCGTAACTCAACTCGAATTTCACTTCATGCAACAATTTATTACATTTTCGCTATTTATAAATAATTTCTTATTTTTTATTTTATGTTTCTGACTTCAAGCAAAACTATAGACACGTGACCTCAGCGTCTCGGGTGGATTTATAACGAACTTTTACACGAAACTGTGACCGTCGCTGTCCACGTGTCATGACGCGTTCAGGAGCGTCCGGTTAAGATGCGCATTTTTTAGAATCACTTTCTTATCACACTATTCCCCAATAGTATTACTATAACCTCAAATACTCGCTATTCAAGAGTGGGAATTTCTTTTTAAATCAATCACGCAAAAAAACAAAAACAAAAAACATGGTATTATTTAAGGATATTAAATAAATGCAATATATTGTCTTTAATTAAATGTATTTCCCCCTTTAAGTAAAATACAAAGAAACATATATATTTTATCATTAACTGCTGTACTTTTATCAATTCATTATCAGCTGTCTGTCTGACTCGTATGAGGGGACTTCAAGAAGGGCCAATAGTTGAGGGACAGACAGATTTGTGAATGACTTACAGGGACCAGAACCAGCGTTGTATCAATATTCTAAATGGATCTGCCAGACACGTTCCTAAAAAAATCTGCCATCTGCCTCATTTCTATCTTTGTCAGATTTTAATATTTTCCTTTTCTTTCTCCATTCACATGCTTTCAGTGTTGGATCTCTTACTCTCCATGATCATTAAATATAATCTTTATCTGGTTTGTGTTTTATGTGATACTTTGTTTTCTGTTCGTTTTTTTACACCCCTGTACCATTCCCACTCTTTTACTCTCCCACTATTTCCTTTCATCTTAACATTATCATTTATCTTTCAGTTCAAAATGTCCATCACATATAGAACTAAATAATACATAAAGCTGTGATCAAGTGATCATAATTACTCATGATTATTTTTTAAATGTTTTATTCTCCACGTCACTACACCTTGACATTATATACCAATGAAAACAAGAGTTTAAAAAGGTGTATTTGGATTTGAACTTATGAATGAATGGCGTGTATTGGCCTCCTCTGAGGGAGGTTGCTATGGTGACTCACTCCCCTCAGCCTCCTGACGATGGCAGTATAACTCATCCCCAGACAACAGTGATCGAGGACCAGATCAACCACTTGGGTTTTTTTACGCAGTTTTTTCTTAATTACTGGTTTAAATTGATGTCTTTTTCCTGATGAATTCAAATATTTGGCCGTGTGAGTCCGAGCACACAAACTGTGACTTGTCCTGCTTTCTCTCCTGCCAGGAAAAGTTCTCACAGGCTGAGAGAAAATGCTCAAAGCAAACCACACAGCCTTAAAAAAAAAAAAAACATTTTCTCAGACCTTAATCTAGATAGAATTAAAAACGATGCGATTGTTTGTAACATAATCACACGTTTTATTGAAAGAACGCAGCTTTGTCAAGACGAGATGTAAACATCGCCCCGGTTTGATTGAGATCTCTGGAGAGAATCACAGAGAAGTACTGGAGGTATTAAAACTGCAATATCAAAATGTAAACATCACAAATTTGTTTTGTTTTTATCTAAATCCTTCTAAACTCCTTTGTAACAATCCTTCATGTACACAGAGTAGGAACGTCTGACTTAAGTGAACACTTGCTTCTAGTGTCTCAGATTACACTTAAAAACAATTCAATTATACATTAACTTCATGATGAGGTGAGTTCATTGGAAGAGGAATTACTTCATAACAATCTGCTAATTTGGATTAATCATAATAATTCAATCTACGACAGTTAAAGTCATCGTTCAAACTTCACTCATTTTCTACTCACCCTCATGTCGACTAAGGGTTTGGATTATTTTCAGAGTAACCTGTTCCTTTTTAGAGTTATTAACAAAAATGTTTGTTCATTTTAATGTAGCGACTTAAGATCAGTTTTCTGGGTCTTCATCTTCGTCCAAAAACTGACACTTAAAAACATCCAAATACGTCCAAACTGCTCGACTGTAACGTCCCTCTTGTATTAAAGCCTCGACAATAGGAACTGTTACGAAAATAATAAAACAAGTATTTATATTTAAGCTTGTTTGTAGCAGAAGCTAAAAGGTTAACATTCTACACAGACAGAAAACACACTAAATATTGCACACAAGCTCTCAATGTGGACAGCAGACCGGAAGCTCAAGATGAAGACAACTGAGCTCCAGTTGCTACATTAAAATTAACAAAAAATGTTGTCTATAACTCAAAAAATGACTCTGAAAGTTATCCTGACCCTCATTCAACATGAGGGTGAGAGAAAAAATGAGTGAAATTTGGGTGACCTATCATTGTTTTTGAAAAGAGTTAAATATAGGAACAGATCATTTCGTTTTTGTGATGTTCCCGGATTTCCTTATGGATTCTCCAAGACACTCTTATTGTGTATGAGCAGATTCTGGAACACTAACTCCAGCCTCTGTCTCGTGGAGCTTATTTCTATCACTCATGTTTCAAATGATAAGAAAAAGGTATATAAAAGTAAGGCAACAATAACGGGGAAAGAGAATGACATCATCGATTGAATGAGTTTGTTTAGCATTATAGCATCACATGACCTTATCACGGGAGAATTCCAGTTTGAAATTGCTAAAGGAGTTCAGTCAATAAGCAAGTAGAGACGGATAGATTCAGATGCATTCACATGCAAGTTTACATCGAACAGTCATCAGCATAGAGATAAACATCAAGCAGAGACAACAACCCATAACAGAAGTTAGAATTGGAGTTGTTTTTGATAAGACAGATACAGTCTCCACAAGGTCAGGAGGGACACGGTCGACCCCTCCAGGGGTCTGGTCACCTCCGACGCCGACGACCTCTGCGGCGACGGACCACGTAACGCTGCCCTGAGATCTGTCTTCATGGACTCATCAGACAACCTGACGCGTCGCTCCTTAAATCTCATATTAACATTGTCATCATTCATCCTATTTAAGTAAATAATAGACTTCCAAAGAAGCCAGCAGACCTCCCATACCCTTCTGCCTTTCTCTCCATCAGTCTCTCTCTCCTTCTTTCGGGTTTAATTTGATTAAAAAGCGAGATGCAGGAAGAGGAGGGAGGGCTGATGCACATCTAATAAGTGGACCATCTGTCTGCGGCGCTGGCAGCCTCCCAGCATTGTACCCAAGCAGACTGCATGGGGAATGAAGGGAGGGATGAAGGGATGAAGGGAGAGAGAAAAATATAGAACCCAAAAAAAAAAAAAAGTATGTGACCCGGTAGAAGCAAAGAGCAGAGACAGCATTTTTTATTTAGTCTGATGGCTGCTTGCTTGGTCAACAAACCTGCAGAGTAGATGAAGGAAAATAAGGAATGAAGCGGCAGACGGGAGGAGTGCTGAGACGGAGGATGGCAAAGAGATGAAAAATGTAGGAGTAAAGAAGGACATTCGGGGGCGGAAGTAGAGAGAAGTCGAGATGGAGGCCAAAGTAAATTGACAGAAGATCATAAAAGAAATTTAATAAACCATCTAACTTTGCTACTCCACCGATTTAATCCTTCCTTTCTCCATTTCATTTTCATCCTTTCTGTCGCCTCCTTCTTTTCACTGCTTACTTCCCTTAATCCCACCCCTCATCACTCCATCTAAATGGTTATCTCCCCCTTTTTTTTCCCGTTACTCTCCCTCCGTTACTCTCCCTCCCTTCCTCGCCCGCCGCGGCGGCATTGACAGCTAATCCCGTCTGAATTATAATCTCACATTTCATTCCGATTTCACGCAGACAGGATCTTCTTTCACATTACAACACACGCATGCCAATCTTCATCTTACTGGCTGTCTTTCATTCTTCGTGTCATCTCACACACACACACACACAACGTAACCACAGGACAACAATCGCTCGCTCTTAAACCAATTTAGTAACGCTAAAGACGTGTCACTCTTGTTTAGCTGCTCTGATGTGACATCTGATTAACCAGTTTAATCTCATCAAAACGCAAATGACAACAAGTAGATTTAAGAAAAACTCAAGAACACGACTCAGCCGGTGGTGTAAAGATAGACGAAGACGTCATATTCAATCGCCTCGTGCCCAGATATAGATAACAATGGTCTTCAACTGTATTGATTTTTAGTTACTAAATATTTCGTGGCTACACTGATGAATGATGTATAGTTCTGGTGTTGGTCCTCAGGTACACGATCAAATAGATGAATGTTACTCCACTTTCTGCTTGTGTGGTATCATCACTATCATAGCTTCTTATGGAATGAGCCATATTCTCTATTATGTCAACATGTAAGCCGTGATAATGGATTCTCATCAAAGTACTTATAGTACTTATAGTCATCTGAGTAGGAGGCATTTACTGAAAGCGGAAGCTTCATGAAGCAATTTTTAGAGCCCTCTAGAGTTTTCCAGGAGTTCTCTTGTCTTACATTTCATATAACGTTACATTAAAACTTTGGCTAAAAAACCAAAGATGTCAATCCATGGTGCCACCTTGGCTAAGAGTTAGGAGTGCTCTAGGCTTACAATCTATTCACAGTTTCATTAAAACCTTGGCTAAAAAGCCAAAGATGTCAATATATGGTGCCATCTAGTGGTCTTCGAAAAGAAGGACAATGCTTCATCGACACATCACTATTAATCAATACTTAAAGATTTGCACATTGTTCTGAAGAAGCTGCGACTTCAGGCAAGCATTGTGACCAGGAACCGCTCAATGACTGTCATTGTACTCATTTTTGAAGGTATCATTTCTTCATCTAATCCAACAGTGTTTAATAATACCTCGATAGCAATGTTGATATTGTTATCTGGGTTTCAATGACAATGTTTCACTAAATAGAAGGGATGTTTCTTAAGATTTAGATACATATAACTGATCGGGTAAATTCCTCTGGGAAATAATGAAACTATGACCCCTTGTTTCGTGTGAAAGTGAAGCAGCATCAGGCTTCACTGAAGCATAGCGCACCTCACGCTCTCGTGATTAGTGCCTTTCATTTTCAGTGGAAACAAGTGGTTAAGAAATGTCAGTTGTGCCTTGAAAGTGATTATTTTATTGGGGGCCTCTCATCTTCGCCTGCTAAAATCAGCACCCGGAAGATTATTTACTCTCTAGTGTAGCGGTTATATTTCTTTTTTGATCAAGTATGATACTCGGACTGGTTTCTCTCATGAACTGAAAAACTTCTAAGCATTCGACCGGTTATACAGAATACATACATAAATACAAAACTTTACAGAATTTATATTACACTTCTTAATGACCAAATTAGGGACTTAATATATCTTTATGATCTCTTTGTTTGCAATACTTTACCAAACATCCTCATCAAATTAATTCCCTTCAATACCAGTTTTACTCTTATTTAGAGTCTCTGTTGACAAATCGTTAAACTTAATAATATTTAATAATAATCTTTAAACATTAAAGTTTAAATTCAATCTTCACTCATTTTCTACTCACTCTCATGTCGACTAAAGTTGGGATTTTTTTTAAAGTAATCTGTTCTTTTTGGAGTTATAGACAAAAATGTTTGTTCATTTTAATGTAGCGACTGGAGCTCAGTTGTCTTCGTCTTCATCTTCGTCCAAAAATACACTTAAAAACATCCAAACACCTCCATACTGCTCGTCTGTAACGTCCCTCTTGGATTGAAGCTTCGATGAGAGAAGTTGTTCAGAAAGAACTTAAATAAATCTATATTTTGAGCTTGTATTTAGCTGAAGTCTAAAGTATAACAAGCAATACAAACAGGAAGTACAACGAGCTTCATCTTCAACTTTCCTGACTCAATCGCATGTTTCAAATGTTGAATCTTCCTCTCCAGGATACAGTAAGTCTCTTATCATGACCATGTTTTGAACTCATTACTTTATAAAGTTCTCCCCCGTCTGAAATCTCAGCGAATGAGAGGTTACGAGGTTATGAGAGCGGAGTCTATTATGACATAATAATGGCTTCACCCAGCTGTAATCACGCCCCGTTTTGTTTATACAACAAGTCCTTTGTACGTGGAGACTTCACGGATTGATGACGTGCGGTAACAAATCTTGATGCTTGACCAATCACAGCAGAGTGGATATGGTAAACAAGATTTGATCTCCAGAAAAACAGTGTTTTCAGTGGGCGGAGCTTAAGATAATTTTCTAATGTAATTATTTCAATGAAAATAGAGTTTTGTACAAACATACACTGATGATACAATAGAGTCCAACATCTAGTCAAGTCACACTTAAATCAAAACTTTAAAGTAGGCACTTACTCAGTGAATTAACACTAACATTAGACCGAGCAACAACACACTTCTCTTCCTCTCCGAGCGCCAAAAAAAAACCCAACACACATCCCACAAGTCTGACTGTCTGAGGATGGACATCAGAGATTAAATCACTTACAAACTGCATGTTTCTGGATTGCGGGAATACGTCTAGCAACCCTAGTTGGAAGACAGTGAGAGAAAAAAAAGTTGCAGTAATCAGTCGACTCAGGTTCGATAATAAGATGCTAATTCTCACCAAAATACAAACTGAACAGTGAGTTCAGGAAGTGTTTGGAGAAGGTGTGTGTGCGTGCGTGTGTGTGTGTGTGTGTGTGTGTGTGTGTGTGTGTGTGTGTGTGTGTGTGTGTGTGTGTGTGTGTGTGTGTGTGTGTGTGTGTGTGTGTGTGTGTGTGTGTGTCTGGCATCTATCAGAACCACAGCTTGCTGGAAAAAGAGTAAGTGACGAGTGAGAGAGAAAGAGAGTTAGAGAGAGGGAGTGAGAGAGGGAGAGAGGGAGGGAGAGAGAGAGAGAGAGAGAGAGAGAGCAAAGCGAGGAGGAGAGAGGGAGAGAGAGAGCGAGAGAGGGAGAGAGAGAGAGAGAGAGAGAGAGGGAGAGAGAGAAAGAGAGAGGGAGAGAGAGAGAGAGCCCTGCTGCACGCTAATTATGTATGCATGATTTAATCTGCAACTCAATAATATGCAAATATATTCATATGTTAGTTTCTTAATTAAAAATGCAAAGCAGCCCTTATGGTGATTTTTCTGTGATTTTCTCTTCAGCCTAACAAACACAACATTTTGAAGAATTCAACAAATTGGTGGGAGCTGCAGTGGGGGGTTAACAACAGGGGGAGCAAAAAAAAAAAAAGGAAAACGCTAACAACTTCAACTTCCTGGAGTTTCCAGAGTAAGAGGAAGAGGAGGGTAGTTGATGAGGAAGAGGAGGGCGAGGGAGGCAGGACGAGTGGGAGGAGAGAAGTTGAGATGAGTAAAGATTTTCAATTAGAGGAATGTTCGGAGGTCACTTGACTGAGGATGAGATGTTTGACGGCTGCTCTTGTTTTTATCTTTTCTTATATTTGGATCTCCAGACGTCACCTTTGATTTTACACATGGAATTATACGTCTTGGGAAATAAAAGTCACAGACTTTAAAGACAATTAATAAAATCTATCAAATAAATCAGGAATTCTGTTTTATAATTGCATTCACACTTTTATAAATGTATAAATGTATGTACACTTGTATGTAGATACACTTTTGCTCTTCTGACCTAAGTTTTGTATTTGATCTCCTACAGATGTTACCTGGTTTGAACCAATCAAACTTCTATCAACTCAGACTCATTCCTGAAATGCTTGTTCCTATGTTGTAGTTTTCTTTTATCTCTTCAACTCTTTCTTCTATTCCTTTTTTTTTTTTTTTACCATTTTTCTCCATTGACTATAATATGATTAAACTCTTCAACTCATGTTTCAACTCCTTCCACTTTGACCTTCTACTATTTCTACTAATACTTCTACTACTTATTCTAGGTCTACTGCTAATTCGACTACTACTTTTACTTCTACTACTAATTCTACTACTTCTACTTACTACTTCTACTATTTATTATACTATTTTGCTACATAAATTGTGCTCATTTCAAGTAATGTTCATGTTTATATTTTGACTGATAAAGATGTTGATGATTTATACCTATACTTTAATTATAATTATACTACTACTTATTCTAATTCTACTGCTTATTCTACTACTACTTTTACTACAATGCTTATACTTCTAATTCTACTACTTCTACTACTTTTACTTCTACTACTACTAATTCTACTTCTACTACTAATTCTACTACTTCTACTTTTACTACTTCTACTACTTATAAATATAACAGTTTTTGGCCAGTGACTGAGAGTAATAATCGATTTTGGCCCCTTGTGTGGTCCACTTTGATCTGACCCATGATGTAGAATTCCAAATTTTCAATAAAAACTTCTATGATATGGACGGTTCAGAAAATGGAAAATGGTCTTTAAAAAAAGTCACACGTTGTATGTATTTGTATAATATTCCAATACATGTGAGCCTAGTGATGACATCAACAACAGTTTCAATTGAAACAACACATGTCTTCTGCCAGACATCAATGTCAGTAACAGCTTCTAAAATAATTGCTTCTAATTATTTTTCATTGAACTGCTTTGCACTGTTTCACTTTGGGTTCCTTAAAATAATTGATGTCTGGTTTTGTCATTGGGACGTCTAGAAATGATCTTGTTGTTAATATGGTTCTGCAGAAGGCATCATTAATTAACACGTTTTTTTGAACCAATTAAAAGACGAATGAATCTCTGTATTAATATTAGTGACAGGTACAGATGACTATCTTTCACTGTTGGTCTGTCGCTCCCACAGGCAGGGTTTTGACAGCTCGTCATGTTACCATCTCAGAGCCATCTTCTGTCAGCAGGCATCTCCAGGAAGTGCCATGAGATTCATCAACTGAGCCACGAAACAAAGACATCTCTACTGCTAAGATAGAGATGAAACCTGTCGACACCGCAGTCATATTGATACCACCACCATGATGTACCAGGAGCATGTGGTAACAGCAACATGTTGTACCGGCCTCATGTTGTACTGGCCTCAAGTGGTACCGGCATCATGTTGTAATGACATCATGTTGTACCAGCCTCAAGTGGTACCGGCATCATGTTGTAATGACATCATGTTGCACTGGCCTCATGTGTTACCGGCATCATGTTGTAATGACATCATGTTGTACTGGCCTCATGTGGTACCGGCATCATGTTGTAATGACATCATGTTGTACTGGCCTCATGTGGTACCGGCATCATGTTGTAATGACATCATGTTGTACTGGCCTCATGTGGTACCGGCATCATGTTGTAATGACATCATGTTGTACTGGCCTCATGTGGTACCGGCATCATGTTGTAATGACATCATGTTGTACTGGCCTCATGTGTTACCGGCATCATGTTGTAATGACATCATGTTGTACTGGCCTCATGTGGTACCGGCATCATGTTGTAATGACATCATGTTGTACCGGCATCATGTTGTATCTACATCATGTTGTACCGGCATCATGTTGTATCTACATCATGTTGTACCGGCATCATGTTGTACCGGCATCATGTTGTAATGACATCATGTTGTACCGACATCATGTTGTACCGGCATCATGTTGTAATGACATCATGATGTACCGGCATCATGTTGTATCTACATCATGTTGTACCGGCATCATGTTGTATCTACATCATGTTGTACCGGCATCATGTTGTACCGGCATCATGTTGTAATGACATCATGTTGTACCGGCATCATGTTGTATCTACATCATGTTGTACCGGCATCATGTTGTAATGACATCATGTTGTACCGGCATCATGTTGTAATGACATCATGTTGTACCGGCATCATGTTGTATCTACATCATGTTGTATCGACATCATGTTGTAATGACATCATGTTGTACCGGCATCATGTTGTACCGGCATCATGTTGTAATGACATCATGTTGTACCGGCATCATGTTGTATCTACATCATGTTGTACCGGCATCATGTTGTAGCTACATCATGTTGTACCGGCATCATGTTGTAGCTACATCATGTTGTACCGGTATCATGTTGTAATGACATCATGTTGTACCGGCATCATGTTGTAGCTACATCATGTTGTATCGACATGATGTGGCACCAGCATCAAGTGGTACCAACATCACTTGATACTGACATAATTTTGTACTGGCATTATGTAGGACCGGCATCATGTTGTACCAGCATCACTTGATACTGACATCATTTTGTACTGGCATTATGTAGGACCGGCATCATCTTGTACTGGCATCATGTGGTACCAGCAATATGTGGTAACGGCATCATCTGGTACATGCATCATGTGGTACCAGCATCATGTTGTACCGGCATCATGTGGTACCAGCAATATGTGGTACCGGCATCATCTGGTACAGGCATCATGTGGTACCAGCATCATGTTGTACCGGCATCATGTGGTACCAGCAACATGTGGTACCGCATCATCTGGTACAGGAATTATGTGGTACCAGCATCATTTTGTGCCGGCATCATCTGGTACAGGCATCATGTGGTACCAGCATCATTCTGTGCCGGCATCATGTGGTACTGGCATCATGTTGTACCGGTGGCATGTGATACCAGCAGCATGTCGTACCGGCATCATCAGGTACCAGCATTAGGTGGTACCGGCAACATGTTGTACCGGCATCATGAATTACCAGCATCATGTTGTACCGACATCATGTTGTACCAGCATCATTTTGTACCGGCATCATGTGATACTGGCATCATGTGGTAATGGAATCATGTGATACCAGCATCATGTGGTACTGGCATCATGTCGTACTGGCTGCATGTGATACCGCATCATAACAATTGTGGTTAAGTAATCTGGACTGAAAACTTCTATATTTTGTATCCGGGGCACACATCAGGTTCTATTAGTCTTTATGTTGGTTTACCCTGGGTACCCCGGTTTACTCCCACAGTCCAAAAACATACAAAGATTGATTAAGAACCCACAATTGTACGTAGGTTGTTTGTGTTATTGAATTTAAAATATTCATGAAGCTAATTTCAGCTGCCTTGAAGTGATGCATGCTGGGGCTTGTTCCATTGCATTGTGATAGGACAACTAAAGGGGGCAGTATAACTCATGGAAATCCCCCCCTGCGAGTCCCCTAGTACCTCCTGGTCCACTAGGGACCGACGGAAAGACCTTTATAGAACTCACGCTGTCGACATGTACTGAGCACACGCTGAAATAACAAAAAGGTAAATCATTAAATCTAAAACCAACAGCGTGAGACACAATTTTTTTCCTTCCATGTTTCATGTGGATTGAAGCCGCTTAAGAAGGATAATGTTCATTCATCTAGTGTGTTTTCATTAGGAAAGCTCGGAGGAGCGGACCGGCAGTCCAACAGCCAATCAACTACAACAATGATATCTTTTTAAGAAATCTCTTCCACCCTCGACGCCAGCAGAGAGTCGTGGATGTTCAACCTGCTAATGTTAGCGAGCGACGCTTAATTTCCTTTTGATTACAGGCGAGTCCCTGGCGCTGCTCTCTGGTGACGTCTAATTGTTTCTGCGAGTAAATCATCAAGTCAGCAAAGTAAACCTGACAAATAACAATAAGAAACTTGCTGCGCAGGGACGGGAAGAGGAGGGGAACGGATTCAAAAGAAGGGATGAGAGGGCGAGATGAAAGAGGGGAGTGTGGGAGGCCGGCGACGCCGCCAGCATCGGTGACATGTGCAAATACAACCAGATCCAGGACCGAACCAAGGCCAGCGTTCAGCCTCAAGAATGACCTCCTTCGGTGAAACAGGTTTTCTTTATGTTAGAGTTTCTTCTCAGATCAAGACGACAAAACCTTCAACACCAAGGATTTTCCTGAACCATCAACAACTGATTCAAAATAATGAAAATCACATAAATGTTTTCTGATTTACTTCCTTAAGTTTGTGTTTAATTCATGATAAAATTGATTGAAGGGACTGAAAATATTCTCTTTTACATACATTTTCATTACGTTTTTTTTTTCTTACTCATCTTATACTTTAATTTGAAAGAATTGCCAAGTTGACAACATTTCTTAATGAAATCAATCAATCAAAGACGAAAGATAACATATAATTGTTATATTTAATAAGACATTTAATATCTAAAAAAAATTACATTAAATTATTCCTTGGGTTTTTTGTTCTTTTTTAAAGTGTGTACACTTGCGCTTCTCTTTATTGATATATTTATTTGTATATTTTTCTATTCAATTAATTAATTTATAATAAAAATGGTATATATGTTAATTCTTTCTTTAACAATTACTGCGAAAACTCTAATTTTACGAATGTAGTATGACATAAGATCAATTTTATTTAGAAAAATATATCACAAATTATAAAAAATATAATATAAGGAAAAAAATTGAGAAAAACTTCAGGGGCAGCAAATGTTATCTTTAACTTATTATTAAATGAACAATACGTATAATTATTGTTGCTATTAATGTTTTAAAATGTCTGCCTGTGGATTAGAATTTAATAATAAATGATAATAATTGAAAAATAACACTTTAATTATGTTAAATCTTCATCTACATGTTAAATCTTTTCACTAGTTTAAAGATTTTATGGCAAAAAAGGGAGAAAAATCTGTTTCTTATTCAACACAAATGCAACATATTTCTCAAACATTTCCCTCTTGTGTGTTTGTGTTGCTTTTCCCTGCAACTCATTGTGATCGTGCGAAGGATTGATGAGAGTTATTTTGGAAATTGCAAAGTAGGAAAACAAAAATCCTGGCAGTCCTTCTTTCTCTCGCAGCCTTGACTTCGGATGATGTCAGACGGAGGAGCGAGCGCAGGAAGCGGGACAAAGCCGGGCCGAGGTCAGCGAGAGTCGAGCTCCCGCCGAGCGGATGAAGCAGCTGACACACTCGTCATTAAGTGACGATTAATGAGGTCAACGACAGCCGGGGAACGCTAACAAAACCAGGGAAGTCGGTGTGTAAAGATCGCACAAGAAGAAAAAAAACGAGAAACTTCTGGTCACAGAAAAATGAGTTTTTTTTTTCCCTAAAAAATCTTGGTCAATCAAGAAGTCTTGAATTCCGTGACAGAGCCGATGAGAAATGATGGAAAACGCAGCCAAAGCTGGAAGCAACAAATGTTTGCTTCTAATCGACTTCAGCTGATTGATGATCACAATTCTTCCATCTTCTGAGGTTCGGCAGCAGCTGCTCAGTTATTAGCCGGATGGATTTCCCTCTTTTCACTCCTTCACAAACTAACACGACAGTGAATCCTCGAGAAATCGACCTCCTCGTCTGGTCCGGTCCGAACACTTACTCGATTCAATCCTTTTCTTTGGACCAGTAAACATTTTTAAAATGAGCCAAAATACAGACAAATAATGACTAAAACCCTCAAGTTTCTCTTTCCATTATGAGCTAAAACATTGTATTCAACTTAAACAAGGGAAGCTCCTTTTTTTCCGAGACAATATTTGAATTAAAAATATATTTCCCGAGATTTTAAGTAGTTCTTGACGACAAAACAAACACCTGCTGCGACACACTCCATCTACTCGCACTTGTTTTTCCTCCTTTAATCGCGTCATCATCTCACACAACAGCTAAACACAACCCCCCACAAAAAAAAAAAACACACTCCAGAAAGCAACAACTTTGCAAATAAAGACAACGATGCGATCACTCACCGACGACGGCAGACCGGGAGGAACCTTCCGCACTTTTTTCGGGTGGATTTCTGAAAGAAGAATCATCAGCTGATGTCACAAAGACGGCGGTTCAACTTTGTCAGCTGATTATCTAGGGTGGTACTCCCGGAGACCCCGGGCGCTTTAGCGAGTCTTTCTTTTAGATAAAGAGACAAAGTAAACAAGGGTGACACAATAACGGTGGCGGGCATGAAAAGGGGAGGATACAAAGGGTACATTGGAAAAAGATAGAGGAGGACATCTTTAAATTCCTCAAGGCTTCCATCAAAGGAGCCGCGAGCGTCTATTTGCAGGGAAGGTGAAACTTTAATGGGAAATAAAAATGAAAGAACTTTTTCTTTTTAGGAACCGATCAGACTCGGTATGTGCGGGTACGCGTGTGTGTGTGTGTGTGTGTGTGTGTCCATTCAAGGCTAACATTACCAAGGCTACATTGTGCTCTTTTTTTTTTTCCCCTCTTCAAAGACTTCCTTGTATGTCATTTTTCTTCCCATCAATTCCTTCCTTTTGAGTCATATACGTGCGACACACACACAAGGTGCGTTTGATTTTGACAACTCTTTTCAAATGATTTCAATTCAATCCACTTCCTGAAATTAGCATGACACAAAATCAGGGCTGCGAGGACTCGGAGACGCAGCAGCGACGCCTCGTCCTCATGCGTTGAAAACCCAATTAAGCAGAGGCTCGGTGGGTTCGCTCAAAGACCAGTGAAGGTTGAGACCACTGACGATGGACGTTTTGGATTGAAGCCATCTTCTGCAGTGTGTGTGTGTGTGTGTGTGTGTGTGTGTCTCACCACTGGAGTCCATATGCAGCGTTCTCCTCCGCGGGTTCGCGCTGTAGTGCGGGTAGTACTGACTCCCCGACTTGGTGGGTGACGCTGCGCCCGGACTCCCCAGACCCATCTCTCCACCCAGTATCGACTGTGGGGCGCAAACACAAACACACAAAGACACGGTTAATAACGACACTGGCTTGACAACAAAACAATTCCAATAACCTCGTGTCGACTAACGTTTACTCTTTGTATATTTCTTTTTATTCTCTCCTTTTGTGCACAAGATGACTTATATTACACACCAACGTCAATTCAAAGATATTCACATTTATAACAATAAATCAAATAAGTGTGTAAAAAAGAGTAATTAATAAAATACAGAAGAGAAACAATTATAACACTTAATAAATATATGATGCCTTTTCACTTTACAACATGGAGAAAATAGATTAAATATTTTCAAAAAATTCAATCACATTCAACTTATTATTGACATGAGATTTTTTTCTATTTACCTTTTTATTATGTTTTGTTTTTGTCTGTCATTTAAATGCATACAGAATGAAGTATAAAACAACTTCTATCCTATTGTTGTTAAGCAACATGAGCACGTTTTTCTTTTGCAAATTACCAAAAAAAACACAAATATTTAGGGCAAATATTTATACACATTGTTAAGAAAAATAACTGGCAAAACCGTGTTCAGTCCAAAAAAAAAAGACTAGTCAGTAGTTAAATTATCGATAATTCGGAAAATAAATAAATATTTAAAAATGCTCTTGAGCTTTTGAAAGCATGACTTCACCCCTAGTCATAATAATTTCCTTTTTTAAATTATTTTATTTAAAAATGAATGAATGAAAACCTTATTATATAAAAAAAAAGGGGATGAAACATACAGATGAATGTAATAACATATAACAACATGTAATAATGCAGTAGAACACAAATACACTGCTTCACTTTCTTCTCATCATACAAAAAATAAAACATCTATTTCTAAATTTGATTTTCGTCTTTACCTCCATGAGCTCGACCTCATGCTGCCCGGCTTGTCGACAAGAACAACCTCCGAAACCGAGCGCTAAACTTAAACAATAACAATTCTGTGGCACGGGTGTGAAAACGAGCGACGAGGACGAGTGTTTTAAAAGTTAGGAAAGTTCCCCCAAAACTTTCACCATTGAATAGACTCCGCCCCCCCACCATCATGATCCGGGGCCAGTAATTAAGGTGGATTTTAAAGCGGAAGAAGGTGGAGGAAGTGTTTGGAGGTCGGATGGAAGTTCTCCAGGCTCATCTGAATTCTCATCAGTCGTCCTTTAGCACGGACAACAAGAGCGAGCGGGACGGAGAAGGTCTTTCTCATGCTAAACAGCAAACCTAAGTAGGCCAATTACAAGGCCGGCCTCAGCCTCACAGCCATCCTGCAGCCTAAAACAAAAGCATCCTTGTCTGAAATAAAGTCAGTCACACACACTCAAGGGAAGTCAGACACAAAAGGCACACACACAATCACACTGCCTCAGTCAGTATTCAGCGTGGGGTGAGCGGGGGACAAAAAGAAGGGGGGCCGGCGGGGTCGCACTAAGACAAAAAGTCTGTCATTGATTTCTATTTTTGAATTTAAGAGCCTTAAAGACGAGACGGGACATCTGCCCTCAAACTGTTCACCTGTTTCACACGGGGCTGGAAATAGTTGTAAATGCAACATTATGAATGAACGCACAAGGACATGCAGACACCTTTTACATCAGGGGTCTCCAGTTATATGTCGGCATTATACTCACCTGATGGATAAAAAGAGTACAAATTAAAGTTTGTGTTTCACTAATTTTCACTACTTTACAGGTTCATTAAAAAAAATAAACTTGACTTAAACAAGAGTCTTGACTTGACAAGTTTATTTTAAAAAACAAAAGAAATCACAATATGAATGCAATCTATTATTATTATTATTATTGTTATTGTTATTGTTAGTGGCATGAAGAAGATACAATTGTCACCATCATGTAAAACCATTATATTATCATTTTTATTCAAATTATTATTATTATTATGATTATGATTAATATTATGATTATCAATATAATCAAAAATATAATAATCGAAAGAAACATTTTCTATTTATGTTTTCTACATATGGTTATGCTATGAAATAATTACTTTTCAATAAATTGAATAATTCTTATTATTAAAAAATAAATAAATAATTGTAAAAGTTTTAAATTTAAAAGATAATAGATTAGATAGACTTTATCAATACCTCTGGAGATCACCTTCGGGAAATTAGATTTACGGTTCACAGCATTCAAAAGAAGGTACAGCAAGTTTCATAAAAGCAAGAACAAAGCGCAAATAAAAAGAACAAAGTGCAAAGCGATAACAAAGTGCAAATATAAAGAGCAAAGATCAAAGGAGAATAAGACAAACACCTACAGAATAGAATAACATCATCTCTACGCCATCATCATCATCAAATTGAACACATGAATAAAACAAAAATACATTTTAAATACTCGTCCAAGTTATTTTGTTTTCTCACAAGTACAACGTGGGGGGAGGAGCCTAGACAAGAGAAAACTATTATGTTTTATAGTGTCAGTTAAATACTACAATTTGAGGATTCACTTCTTCCTCATTATTAAAAACTTCTGCTTCAAGGTTAGAAAAATGCAAGTTGATAAAATCCTGGTTGTAAAAAAGGACGAGGATTATGGGATGGAACGAGAGACAAAAGGAGGGAAGAGGAAAGGCGGGAACGGAGGAAGAGACGGGAGGAGGAGACGGGAAGTAAATGAATGATAGATGGAGAGACAGATTCATACTTAGAGATGAAAAGAGAATGAAATATAGGATTCCCTGCAGTGCGTCAGGAACTTATCATCTCCCATCATGCATCTGTCGTCAGCTCTTTGTTGTCAGGGAGACGAACGTACGTGAAATCAACTCTATCTTTACTGTTCTTATTAAAAAATGCTATGGAATTAATCGAGAGCTTTAAAAAAATAAACAGGAGTTACATCGCGGTGGATCCGTCAATCAAAGTGATTGACACACTTTCACTTCCAGCTGTCGTGTCAAATGCAGTCGCATGATAAAATGTGAAAAAAAACACACACATTAGAGACGCACAGGATGTGTTTCTGATCAAAAGTGGATGGAAAATAAAAATCTATGAGGATGGAAGCAGCCAGCAGGTGAGTCTAAATGACTGAAAGACAGTCTCCTGAGAGCGATGAGCATCTGTGTTTGTGTGCGTGTTCGCACGCGTGTGTGTGTGTGTGTGTGTGTGTGTGTGTATGTGTGTGTGTGTGTGTGTGTGTGTGACAGCGCTCGGGAAAAAAACCCATCACAGATATAATAACATGCAGATATATAGCTTTAAAAAATGTTTGAGATAAACCAAAAGATTCATTTGATTTTACAGATGCATAGGAAGGTACATTTATTTTGCTAGTGTGTGTCCATGTGCGTGTGTGTGTCCATGTGTGTGTGTGTGTGTGTGTGTGTGTCAATTCATTTTGGTTTGTGCTTGCAGAAGCAAATCTTCAATGCTGGAAGACCTTGCAGAACTTCAAATGCAGCCTTTTGAATGTAAAAAGGTGTGAATTTGTGTTTGTGTGTCTGTTGAGGTTTGGATGGAGAAACATTTTACCGATCAACACACGTGTGTGTGTGTGTGTGTGTATCAGGTGACTTTAAATTACGCTTGCTATTTTTCTTTTGACTAAAAATCTTATTAAAACGTCTCAAAACCGCAAGTTTAGTGATTTTCTAATGCGAATCGTACAAAAATGACAATTTGTGTCGATAAAAATAACTAAAATGAACATTAAGATTTGTGTATAATTACACAACATTTTCACAAAACTACAATTTCTCTGTCAGCACCGAACAAATCGGCTGCGAAGCTCGACAGGTTTGGAAAGAAAAACGTGTATCAATTAAATTCATGATTATTTTTCAGTGTTTTACTAAAGACTTAAATTTAAGTGAAAGTATTTTTTTATACGTGTGTCACCTCGACCTCATGACATTGATCAATAGAAGTTAATAAATCGTCCATATCAATAGAGCATTTATCAATTGAAACTAAATGTCTACTTCAGGGACACATACAATGTGATGTTGTACAGGCCAGAGACGGCTCAGTACACGAAACAGCATCTAGTATTGACTAAACTTTATTTCTGTGTATATTTAACCAGTAGTTTAGTGCCTGAATATAAATGTTTGAAATTCAAAAACATATGAACCTCAGTATTAAGTCAAATATCTTCAGCAATATTATTAAAACATAGAGTAAAAACTGATTCTATCTTCAAATATCAACTTGTTCTTTCTTTCGATCTGTATTCTAAACTGAGACGGACATTAATACTTCTAAAAACGAGTACACTTGACATTCCTGGATGTTAAACTGAGTTTTTCCAAACATGTTCACTCGCTCCACGTCACTCCTCCTGGAAGCTCTCGCACATAAACAGGTTATTTTGCTCAATGCAAAAGTGGCTGACGGTCACTTTTCTTTCCTCAAAGAACGTTTATGAGAGTAAGAGTGTGAGATAGAGTGTGTGTGAGTGTGTGTGTGTGTGAGTGTGTGTGCATGTTTAAAGGAGCGAGACAGACAGCCAGATTTTCCCTCCTCCCTTCATCAGGATTTTAGCTTAAGTAGACAGAATATTGCTTTAGATAGCTTAGGATAGTATCTATAAAGAAGTAGTGCAGTGTGTGTGTGTGTGTGGGTCTGTGTGTGTGTAAACAAGTGTGTAGACAGGCACAGGAATCCTTGATGACGCTTAAAACCCGCATAAAATAATTTGAATTAATAATGAAAAGTACGAAGATAAAGACAATTTATGCATTATTTTGTTGCTTTTTTAATGATTATTTTGATATTTTTTTAATTCTGCTATAAGTCTGTGAACTTATGTTTCACAAATACACAACATGAAAAATCCAGTTCTTAACATTAAAATAGATTTTAAAAAAAAGTAAAGAAAGGACAGAATAGTTAAGGAAACAGAAAGGAGAAAAATAATATGATGCAATGAGACAAAAGGTGATGATCTGACATCCTTAAAGAATCATCTCAAACTTTCTCCGTCAAAATCATCTGAAACCAGTTTAAAATGTAAGTCGACGATTAGCAAAAGGTCAAAGGTCACTTGCCTTCACCATCCCCAAACGTAACCCGACATCCAGTTTATCCTTTCAACTATCCCATAATAACATATTGAACAAAAAAACACCACATAAATCCCAACATCGTCTTGAGTTGAACGTTTGTCACTGACAGTAAACTTCGAGAGCAGAAAAGCGTAAAGCGATGTGTTTGGCTTTGATGGTGGAGCAGAAAAAACAACAACATGCTGTTAGGATGTGACACTCCCCACGAGCCTCCACCCCCTTTAATTTTAGTGTTTTTCCTCAACCACAAGGACTGAATTTCAACAGGCGAGGACGGAGCCAGAGCCGTTTGGACCGGAGCCCGGCATGTAAATCTAGCTCCCATTTCCAAACAATTTCCATCAGGAGCCATTCAGAATGTGTAGCAGGGTAATTTGACAGGAGCCCTTTAGGAAAATGGCCAGTGATGCAGTAATGCTGGATTTATTTTATTCCTCTGTCCCCGGCGCTCGTGTGTGGACAGGTACAAAGGCCACAGCTGGTTATTGAGAGGCGCTTATAAATAAAAGATCCGGTTGATGATTGACAAACAAATATGCTTCGTAAACAAAAGATGCTGATGGAACAAACAAGAAAATGAAGATGAATCTGAAACTAATTGGTTCGTAGGAATGATCTTTGAAGATGAAGCCGGTCATTATATTGACCTACATCACGATCAATATATTTATATTCTTTGTTTAAAGTATCATGACAGGATAATCAGGATTCTAAAATACGGAGTGATATAAAGACTTTTGGGGTAGATTTACAATTTTAAAATATAGTTGAACAACAAATATAACATATTAATAACTTAAATGAAATGTATCTTAGCTTATTTTCATTTTTTTTAATATATATATATAAATATATATATATATATACAATTGTATTCTTTATTTAAAGTATCATTTGGGGTGGATTAAAAATTGTATAATTTATTTGAACCACATACAACAAATATGAAATATTAATAAATTATATTAAATGTATTTTTGTTTTATTTATGAATTAAATTAATATAATTATATTATTTATTTAGAGTATCATGACAGTATAACCAGGATTAACTGAAATACGGAGTAAAAATAAATATTTCGGGTAGATTTACAATTTTATAATTTTGTTGAACAACAAATATAACATATTAATAAATTATATTAAATGTATTTTAGCTGTATTTTACTTATTATAATTGTATTCTTCATTTGGAGTATCATGACGGTATAATCATCAGGATTCAAATAATAAATGAGTGAAAATAAAGATTTGGGGTAGCAATAAATGTATCTTTGTTTTATTTATTTAATTAATATAATAATATTATTTATTAAGAGAAACATGATAATATAATAAGGATTGAAAGAAATACTGTATCAATAAAGATCTGAGGGTAGATTTACACTTGTCATTTTATTTAAATGTAATTATTTGTATTAATTATTGATTAACTATATGTCAACTTACGTTAATGTCTCTATTGTTTTATTTTAATCTATTTAATTTTTCAGTTTTTTATTCATCTCTTTTTATTCCATTTGTATTATTTCTTTCTTTTATTTTGTAATTCCACCACAAAAACATCCTCTGCTGTGTTTACGACACTTGCAGTAAAATATAGAAGGTAAATATTATATATTGTGAGTCTACTTATAAAACAAGGAGACAGATAGTAGTTTATAAAGTCAAAATAAAATAAAAAGAACTTCATCTATCTTTAACATACAAACAACGGCTGCTAATGCTAGTGACGGGCAGATGAAGCTTCATGAAGCATTGCCCTCATTTTAAGAGACCAGGAGGGGGCGCTGTTTGCTCAGAACTATTTTAAGGTTTTATAAATAGAGTTGCTCAAATCCAAGATGGAGATTGCCATCTAGTGGCCGCTGAAAATGATGCTTCATGACGCCTCTGTATGTTCACGTTTGAACATCCTTGATGTGATTTCATTAACCAACATAAAAAAGCCCTAAAGAGTCGCGATCGTTCATGGAACACATTTGAAGATTTCCATTTCAAAGAGCTGATCAAAGATCGTAAAGTCTGCAGAAATATCGTTTGATTTTCAGGCAGAATGTTCATGTGAGCAGACGTGTGAACATGTGCTCACACCTCACGTTAATCACATTATTGATCACGATTGATTCATAAAGAGACTGACCTGGTGGCAGTGAGGGTTCGATTCTCTCCCGTACGAGTAGGAACTTCTCTCTGATTTCCCTGAAGGAAGAAAAAAATGAAGACATTAGAATTTAAACACTGAGATAGAAGGAAAACACAACTTCTGCTCCACGTGGATGAACACAAACACAACATTGTATATAATTTAACAAATACCAAAACAAGAAAAAAGATGTTGTTGCAAAGTACAAAAACACTTGTAAGAAGTCAGAATGCTTTTTTCCCCCAGTGGGAATCTGTAACTACTACTGAACTTTTTATGAAGCTAACACTGCAGTAGCTAACACAGCAGAAGCTAACATAGTAGAAGCTAACACAGAAGAAATTAACATAGTAATAGCTAACACAGCAGTAGCTAACACTGACTTAGCTAACGCTGCAGTAACTGAAAAAACATTAGCTAACACAGCAGTAAATAACACGTCAGTAGCTAAACCTTCAGTAGCTTACAGGGCATTGGCTTACACAACAGTAGCTAATACAGCAGTAAATAACATGTCAGTAGCTAACACGGCAGTAGCTAATACAACAGTAGCTAAAACAACAGTTGCTAACACAGCAGTTGCTAACACAGCAATAGCTTACAATAATTTAGCTAACACTGCAGTAGCTAACACTGCATAAGTTAACACTGCATTAGCTAACACAGCAGTAGCTAACACAGCAGTAGCTTACACTGTTTTAGCTAACACAGTGCAGTAGCTTACACGGCATTAGCTAACATGGCAGTAGCTAACACATCAGTAGATAACACTTCAGGAGCTAACACAACAGTAGCTAAAACTGTATTAGCTAACATGGCAGTAGCTAACACAACAGCTGCAGTAGATAACTGCAGTAGATAACACTTCAGGAGCTAACATTTCAGGAGCTAACACTGTATTAGCCAAAATGGCAGAAGCTAAAACTGCAGTAGCTTGCACAGGAGCATCCTAGTTAGTTAGCTTAGCAACAACAGCAACCATCTCAAGTACTGACCACATAAATATAAAACTTAAACATGCAGTATCAGGTTGTTCTCTCGGACTCTGAGAACTTCTAATTACTTTCAAATATAATTTATAGTAAACAATTAGTACAAGCAGCAGGAAATGAAAGAATATAAATACAGTTTGTGATCTATAGCTCTATATTTTTTAATGTCTGCTTCTTTATTTTTACTTCTAAACTATGTATTTGTTAATATCTTCGTCATAATAGCTGGTGATTTGTTTTGAAGTATATGTACTTTCTCTCTCTCTATTACCTCATATTCTGTTGGCAACTCATTTTAAATAAACTTTATGTTTACTTGAAGTTTGAGGTGTGAGTCCTGATGCAAAATAAATACAATATTTATTGTAAAGTAAATCAGCCCATGACTCATTGTCAAACTAAGAAGTATAATGTAGTCAAAATACATATCAGGGTTAGTCAAACTCATTTATCATCAAGGGAAACATGAAGTACAAATGTTACAATAATGTTTTTCTGCTTTTAAAGTCGATCTCTTTGCCTAAAATCAATGGTATTTGTAAGTTTAAAGTTTAAATGGTGACAAAGGTGAAATTCTTTCAGCACTAAAACATGCTGTGAACACAAAACATACATCTTTCCATGAACAAATACAAGGAAGTACTTCTTTTTCTTGGAACGCTCTTGAGAAGAAAAAAAACATTGGGCCAACGACGGAGCCAAAGCACTTCATGACAAGAGTAGTAGAACAAAGTTAGAGTTAAAACACAAGTTTTATTTTATTGGAAAATAGCATTTTATGTATTTACTTTTATTTTGAAGGAGGGTTTGATGCAGTGAAAAACAATCGATAAAATAAAAGCTTCTATATCAATTATTCTCACAGGTAAAGAGCTCTATCACACACACACACACACAGACTCACACAGACTCACACAAAGGGTCAGATATGCAGTGAATATGTGTTAAAGCATCTTTTGAGTGTGAGCCAGCAGCCGACTGTGACAGCAGGTCGAAGCCGCGCTGGCAGGTACATTTAAATACTTCTAAGAATACATCTTTTACAACAAAAAAAAAAACACACACAAGTTCACCGCCACAGACGCACAACAAAGCTCCCGCCGCGGACACTTTGAGACTAGTTTAGCGCGCAGGCCTCCTTTTTTTTTTTTTTGGGATGGAAGCTTAAATCTTGAGCCAGTCTAAATATCAAACCGGCGCGAGTGTGTAATTACATTTCGTGGTCGCCGCCGCCGCACCAGATGAAATGAAGGGGCTTCGCGAGCGGCGTGTGTGCAGGAAAATGAAGCGTGCACGTGGTGAAGGGTTTGAATCAGCCGTGTATAGACGAGTGCTGAATGCACGCCAACATGGTAGTCGATGCAGAAGAGGTTGATAATTACAGCCATACAGTGTGTGTGTGTGTGTGTGTGTGTGCACATGAGTGTGTGTGGGTGTCTTTTTGTATATGTGCCAAACCGGTCCAGCTGGCATCAGTGGTAGCTGAAGCCGAGACTGCTGTATTGGTCACACACACACACTGGCAGGGACAGACACACCCACACACACACACACACACACACACACACACACACACACACACACACACACACACAGACACACACTTAAAGCTGGATACAATATAATCAAACACAACAAAATGTAAATGTTCTTTAGCACGCTGGTGACATTTATCTATAGACTGCACATGTATTTAAAAATAAGTACGTGGACCACACACGAAAACGCACATAATGACAACATTAGCACACGCATGCACACACACACACACACGCATGCACACACACACACACACGCATGCACACACACACACACACAGACTCACAAACATTGTAGAACGTGATAAAATGTGCTTGAGTGAAACGTTTTTATTTTATTTCAATGGATCTGAAAGTAAAAAATACATAGAAGTTGAATAAATTATCATTTGAATATAAATGTATATATTATCAGTTAAAAATATGCTATAATATAAATAAATATATATATATTATCAGTTAAACATATGCTATAATGTAAATATATATATTATCAGTTAAATATATGCTATAATGAAAATATATATATTATCAGTTAAATATATGCTATAATGTAAATATATTTATTATCAGTTAAACATATGCTATAATGTAAATATATATATTATCAGTTAAATATATGATATAATATAAATATATATATATATATATATACAGTATATATATATATATAGAGAGAGAAAATATAAGCACATGATTTGTTCTGTACGTACTTTCTCAACATGTAATAATTATTATTATTTATTTTAAGGGAAACGATCAGAATCATTTATTTAATTGATAAGATTTAAACTGTGTACAAGTGTATTTTGTACCAATTTAAAATGAACGAAAATGAAAAAATCCCAGTAGAACAAATATTCTAATAAAGCAGATTTTATCTGATCACAGATAAGATTCTACCTTTTAATTGTATTTATTTGACAAAAAAAGTTAAAAGTACATCAGTACGAACTTATTTATAATCACCAAAAATTAAAAAATATAGTCTAAGAAAATCAGTTTTATTTTTTTTGTTTTTAATTTCAAAGTTGTTTTCAAATCAGTGAAACATGATCTATGTATGTAATTGTTCTTCATATAAATACCACCGTTATTTTCCAGTTCAACAAGAATATTTAGAAAAGCAAAGGTCAAAAAGTAAAAAAAGACAGTAATTGTTGTGTTTTTTTGTTAAAAAAAAAGGGTAAATATAGTATTTCTTTGTTGAAAGAAATCGATCAAAATGTAATTTCTGCATCAAACAACAGCATCAACTTTTCCCTTCAACCGTCCCTGAGATCAGATCAGAATAAATTCAATTATAATCTCCTAAATTCAACTGATTAAACAATAATAAAACAAATAAAAGATAAGAATCCATCCTGACTGATGCACAATAATCTTCATTATCGTGTCGTGATGCGGTTAAAACGACGAAGCATCATCAGCGTCCGTCTCTCAAGAGTCTGGAACATTCCTCCAGAGAACCTGCGCCGACACTCGCTCGCTCGCTGGCGAACCGGATCCATGTCTGAGACCAGGACCCCCCGACCGGCGCGAGATTGTCCCGGCTGCACGGGGACAAAAGGTGGAGGAGGGGAGGTCAGTGCGCCGAGGAGTCGCCGCAAATCTCTGCTAATCCCGATGGAAACATGTGAGGCTTTGACTCCATCACAGAGTTTCACACACTTGACTCTGGAGAAGACGCTCGTCACGAGTTCCTGCTCCAGAGGAAGCAGTTGTTGAGCAACAAAGAGCAGAAACGATTCAAATAAATAAAATGATCTTTTATTATCTGCATTATTTAAAGCAATGATTGTATTATTTTCAGCTACTGTTCATAATCTTTACGACAAATCATCTATTCCAGTTTTATTTAAGAATTGAGTAAAGAAAGTGTAGCAATTAATTGCAATATTTGAAGTTAAGATAAAGAGTAAATATAAACAAAGGCTAAAGAAGAAGAAGAAGAAGAAGAAGAAAAACGTGTGTTCGACTTCAGCACCACGGACAGCAAATATCCGTCGACATGTGTGTAACTGTTTGTTGTTGTTTTTATTCAACAAATGACAAGTATCCTAAACTAAAATGACTAAAATAGAAAACAGAGCAACTTAATTTGGTCTTTTTTATTTGATGAATATCAGATAAAAACGTTTTTTTCTTTAGGTATTTTTTTAAACTTCCTGTTTAAATCACTGATTCAATTAAAATAATATATTGTGTTTAAGTGACACATACAGCCTAAGAACACGTCTAGTTGTGTTATATGTTTCATTACTTTGACTGTTATTAAATGTATTTTAATTTGATTAAAATGTCGTTTTTACTTCAATTTTGGACTTCAAATGAATAAAAGTTCACATAGAATTTAGCTTTAAATTAACTTGTTTTTTTTCTCAGCTGATTTGAATATGAAGTGTGTGTGCCCGCATGTGTGTGTGTGTGTGCCAGTGTGTGTGTGTATTTGTGTGTGTGTGTGTGTGTCGTGAAAGGGGGATGGGTAGATTGAGAATCATTCCAAGCAATTCAAGCGTTTCCATGACACCACCGGGCAGAGGTCCAAAAGTTGTCGAGAAAGTGTAAGATTCAGTCACACACACAGACACACACACACACACACACACACACACACACACACACACACACACACACACACACACACACACACACACACACACACACACACACACACACACACACACACACACACACACACACACACACACACACACACACAACCACACATGGGCACAGTCTTTGGAACATATAATTTCGGGGATCAACATTAATTTAAGAGATGATGGTCGATGTGTTACCGTAGGACACACACACACACACACACACACACACACACACACTGAGACACACACACACACACACACACACACACTGAGAGACACACACACACACGCCACTGTCCCAGCAGGCGTTTATTTCTTGGCACAGGAGCGAGTAAATACATCAAACAACAGATGAACGTATACGAGCGGAGAGGACGACTCGGGAGACGCAGCATCTCGCTCACATCTGTCCACTTGTACGTCCTCCTGCGAGTCTGAGCCGAGTGGACACGCCCACCCCTCGCACACCCCTCGCACACCCCTCGCCCTCGCCCACCCCTCGCCCTCACATCACTGTCGCCATCAACGCCTTCACATCGACACGTTATTGGTTTGGTTTTACTGATTTCACTGATTTGACCCTTCAAGCTAAATATTTTTAGAAAAGTTCATGAATTAAAATGTACAACTTATAATAAATAGTTTCATTAGTTTCATTATAAAAATATATAAAAATGCGATTTTCTTTTACTAGTTGAATAAACAATGTTGATACAGAAATGTTGATGTGAAACAAAAGAAGCACTGTGAGAAACACAATCAAAATGACAACTGAAACTGTATATTTATCTATTTTTATCCTTTATTGTTTCATGTTTTTTTATGTTTTAGCTTCATTTATTAATTTATATTTGTCAATTATTGCTTGTGTGTCTGACTTTTTCTTATTAAAATACAATAATTATTTTAATTAATTGTTTATTTCATATTTAAATCAAAGAAAATGGAAAAATTGACATTGAAAGCATGATTTTTCTTTTGCTGAACAATGTTGATAAAGAAACTGATGTGAAACTAAAAATGCACTGTGAGAAACAAGATTTAAATTGATTTAAAATAATTCTCTTTTGTAACAAATATATGCTCTTTTAAAAACAATCAAGTCAAACTGATGTTTTTATGACGACAGAAACTGTATATTTATCTTATTTATCCTCAATTATTTCATGGTTTTACAAGTTTTAGTTCTATCGAGTATTACTCGTGTGTCTATTTTATAGACATTATAAAGATTATTTATAAATAAAATGGTATAAAAGTACAGCCTGTCATGAATTTATATAATTAAGTTGACCAGTAACACTTTGTTTTGGATTAAACATCAAGTTAACATTGACTAATTTGACTTTTACTTATTAAAATAATAGAAAAATGATAGAAAAAATGGTTTAGTTAGATCCAATTTATTTTATTTTTTTAAACTTTAGTTTTAAAGAACTATGTTGATTAAGAAAATGATGAGAAACTTAAGTTACATAAGAAATAAATTAAAATTGGTGTAAAATAATTGTTATTTTGCTACTTATTTAGAAAGAATAAAAACAAACTGATGTTTTTACGATGACAGAATCTGTACATTTATCCGTTCTCACCCTTAATTACATGATGGTTGTATATATTGTATCTGCCTCATCGTATTTTATTATTCCTCGTGTGTGTTTTATGAATTAAAATGGTACAGTTTGGTATAAAAGTCTATTATCGCAGACCCGAGACGTCCACGAACACTCCGACGCTCGTTTTAAACCATGATTTGACACAATATCTGCCTTAAAAAAACCAAACTTTTCCTGGTCACGTACGAACATACATCGGAAGCGAAGCCTGTGTTGGTCTCAGACAACACAGAGCGGCTGAAATGCGGCAGGCACTGCAGATTTTTGTTGGCTGGCTGACAACGACGTGCCCGTGCCAAGCCCCGGCGGCGGAAACGACTAAAAGACGCATAAGGCTGGCATTAGAGCCCCAAATCTTCTTCCTACCCCCCCCCTCCACCACCCCCCCAACACACCCCTCTTCTCTATTCTCTATTCTCCATCCGTGCTGCGACATTCGCTTTGGTCGAGGTCTGACTCCGTTTGGCAACCATCGCATCCGTCGGCGAATCCGTCGATCGCCCGTGATGCGAGGGTCGTCGTGGAGATGATGGCACCTGAAGCTCGGGGGCCCGGGGGGGGGTTCAGAACCCCGAGGTGTTAAAAAACGCCGCTCCAGGTTCAACCGCCTCCCCTCTGTTCTCGGCGAATTTCAGAGGATTTAAATCTTTTTTTTATTGTTTCTATTTCCCGTCCATATCTGCCGCCATTGTCTGGAGGATTCCAGGCAGAACTTCCACCGGCGCCACGTTTGGCCACGACGTTGGCGTCCACGAAGGCACCGAGCCCACATATCTCACAGAGAAGAACCCGCTCTAATTATGCTCGGCGCACACAATACCAGAGACACAAAAAAAAGAAAATGTTGTGTACAACATTCAGGATTACCTACGACTAAAGGTTGTGATTGTGTGTGTTGTTTGTGGCGACATTATTTGCGGGAACAATATTCCCGGAGACACAAAAGCCGCGAACGGCGTTCCGTTGCATTGTGCAGGCAGACAGATGACGACTGCTAATGTCGCAATAAAAGCTGGATTTAACACGATTCCGCTGTCTTCGGGGTTGAGAGCGAACGACGGCAGACAAAGGAAGACGAGGGAAAAAAGGTGTGGAAATTGGAATTAGTGGCGACAATATGGACGCATTAGCGAGGCGTAGGATGAGCAGCGAGACACGCACTAGTTAGAAATGATGAGGAGGTTTTTCTTTCCCCCCCCCAAGATCTTCATCGGGTCTACGAGACTCCAAAACATCTACAGATCTACAGTCAGATCTTCTCCTCCTGACGCCACAGACGACAAAGAAAACTGTAGTTTTCCTGCTCGGACTGTCGCAGGGATAATAGACTGGAGGTCGGGTCTCGTCATAGTGGCGGGGTCAAAGGTCAAAGTACGCTGGGGTTCAGGCGGGATTGTATCCACGACCTGTCGGAGCTCGGGTGCCGCCATAATAAAGATGCTGTCGGGACAAAACTGGATCATGAAACGAGTTATCGGTACAATAATAATGTCTTTTGAAGACAAGTGTTGGACACCATTGAAGGGATCAGTCCATGTCTGTACGTATGTATAGGAAGAAAAAACACTTGTCTATAATAATCCATGTACTTATAATAATATTTATCTCTGTAATCTCTTACACTACCGTTACAAAAAACGATGTACGTGGCGGGTTAGAAAACCGTGAGAAAGAGGAAACACCAACACAAACAGAATTAGAACCGAGGAAGAAAAATGCAGCGAGAAATACATTTATATGAGAAATGATTACCGATTTGTGAAGTTTAAACACTGTTTTTAACTGAGTTAAATAACATTTGCTACTGTTTTGCTGTGGTGTGATTAAGATTTTAAAAAAATAACTTACAATATTTTATTTTGATTGATTATTATTGTCTAAAAGAATATATTTATGTAAAATAACAGTAGTGTGGGACTCATGACTTGACAAGAAGATCGTTTTGGTCACATTTATATGAACAATTTGGCTTAAGAAATTCTATACAAAGTCCTGTTTCAGTTGATAAAGTCTAGAGATCTCACTGATCTAACGTTTATGGTGAGAAGTATTTTTTAATGGTTTTTAAACCGGTCCGTGGTTCAAAGATGTTTGAGGATCATTGCTCTAAAGTCAAGGCCTGTGGGCCAGATCCAGTCCAGGTTTGATGATTAAAAGAATAATTATGTTGCAACTGATTTAAAAAAGCACCTGCAAAACTTAAATTACTGTTGTTTATTAGCAAAAATCTGGTGACCAGGGGCAAAGATACCATATATTGCGATACTGTAGTAACAACGATATATGTGTAGTATTGTCGAGTACTTGACTCTGGTGTTGCAGAATTTACAGACCACATGACTCTTGACAAAGTCGTAACTGCTTTCATTTAGTTTGAAACTAAAATATGTCCAAACATACTGCTGGAGTCGACTGTATCCTCCTGTCCTCAGTCACCGCAGGGATTTCATTTTTCCTTTAGCTTCGGAGAACGTAATGACTGCTTCCATCTAGCAGACGGAAGTTTAATTGCAACACAAAAATGAACAAACACCGTACAAATGTGTATGTTAATAGTAAATGAAAAAAACATCATAATTATTAATGTGTACACGATGAATTGAAATATAAAATAACTGATGATTGTGATAAATATGGAATATGATTTGAAAGACAACAATAAAAAAAATACAAATGGAAAAAAATGGTCACAGTATCGTAAAAAAGTATTGCGATTCATTATATATATAATATTGCAATAAACTACTGCTGATACTTTGTACCATCATGTTGTTACAGAACAAACACAAATCAAGTTGCGTTGCTTCAGAATCAGCAGATCACAAGATCTCAGTCGCAGAAACGCACAAAATTAAGCCACAAAATAATACTGAGAGAAAATGACACAGATAAAGTTTTTAAAAACACAAAAAGCAGACATTTAAACACTGTTTTATAACACAATTAAATCTCCACGACACTCATCCGTACCACCACTCGTACTACAAGTCCCATAATGCACTGCAACATGAGTGTATTGAGCCATAATGACTTGGCGAGGGAAGAGAAAATAAAACGGTGGTGAAAATGTTTGAGATCAAATATATTTCGCTGAAGTAAAGTCCAGAGTTTACCTCCGTTGACATGTCATTTATACGCCCCCCCCCATCATCCACCCCCCCTCAGCCGGACCCTCAGGTATTTAGAGCTATTGTGACAGCGTGAGAACACCTGGACGTCATGTGATCCGGCAGCACCTGGCTGAGGAATAATGACACGTCTGCTCCCACTCGCCGCTCAGCGACCCACCAATCACAGCAGGGCGCGGACCACCTGACACGGCAGGACGGCAGAGGTGAGAGAGACGCAGCGGGAGGACGGACGGGGACGAGAGACGCTGTCGCCGCCGGCCCCGCGGGGAGAAGCCCCGGGTCAGAGGCAGGGAAATAATAACATTTAGAAAAACAGAGGACGAGGTTCGTCTGAATTATTCTTCAGGAGACGATCATTGTTGAGATCTACAGAAGCTACACAGACAGGAAAGTATTTGAAAACTAATATTTTATTTTTAGTTGGAATATTTACCATAAAAGTCACTAAACTTTAATTTTCATCCTGTTTTAAAGTATATTTAAATGAATGATTTGAAGGCTGGTAGAAGCAGGCGAAGAAGAGAATGAAGGACGACTGACAGTAAGACTCTCTCGCTTCTTTTTGTATTTTCTTTCATCTCTGCTTATGTCCGTTTATGTTTAAGTTAATGTTTGTTGTATTTGGACTTTCTTTTGTTCTTATTATTTTTTTTATTATTTGATTTACTTTGTTATTCATTTTTGGTGTTTTTTCTTTGCCTATAAATGTATATCATTTCCTGTTATTATTATTGTGTTCGATTCTTCTTCATTGATTTTCATTTGTTTTTCTTCCTTTTCTTTGACATGAAGTTTAACTGCAACACAAAAATGAACAAAAAGCGCAAATGTTTATGTTAATTTAATTAAAAATTGAATTATTTTAACTTTAAAACATTAAAGAATCATAGTAAAAACAAAAACATGTCTTGAAACCTAAAAATGTAAACAAATAAAATGAAATAAAAATGTATAAAAAAAACAATATGATAATCTCTACTATTTTCTATTAATATTATTGTTGTGTTCAATTATTTTTTATTGATTTTATTTTTTTGTCCTTCTTTATTTTTCTTCTCTTAAGTATTTGGATGGCTTTTGGTGTAAAGGGGGGATAATCAAGGCTCTGGCAACCCGGATAAAAACATTGTGTTGAGCGTCATAATGAAAGCAAGTGTTAAATCTGTTCAAATGATCGCTTTAAATACACAACAATGTTAAATATAATGGTAAACTTTATTAATAATTTAATATACAAAGATCCACATTTTCTTCTTTAACTTAAATGAAAAAAACAAAAATAATTAAATAAAGATTTTTGTCATTTTTATTTGTCTAACCTTTACAAAAAGTGACACATTATTGTTTGTTTTTATAATAAATGCAAGTTAAACATAAGAGATTGACAGTTGAGTTGATGACAGTTGGCTGCTGGAGTCGACTGTATCCTCTCGTCCTCAGTCACGGCTGGGATCTCGAGGGATTGCGTTGGAGGATATATCAGATTTATATTTAATGCTTCAAAAATGAAATAATACACTGATCACTTTATGTGTTCCGAGGCTACAACCCCAGGCCTGTTTTCAAACATTTTCTCCTGGAGACAAATGTTTTTTTGTGATGAAACCAAAATGTAGTTATTTTCAAAGTGTTTTCGGTAAAAGTGAGGTCAGCTCCTAAAACACATGACGGCACATGTGGACCCGGCAGCTTCAGGCCACTTTGAGACTCGCAGGAAGGTTTTCTGCTCTTTGTCAACCTTGTTTCCATTGAGACGCTGCCAGCTCTGCCCGCTGCTCTCAGATGGCACTGCCTGCTCGCACCAGCTTCACGTCTGCTGCCATGACAACGCAGGAACGGCCCGGACTGTAACTATGCGCCGGGAAAACTGGCTCCGACTCGTGGCCCCTGAGTCTCTGGGTTAGTAACGAAAAACATCGAGTCCTGAAGGTCAGAGTCACGTGTGTTTTGAAAAACTATCTTAAGACGATCATTTTGAGCTCAAGAAATCCTTCAAAAATAAATATATAGTGGAGAAAGAAGACTTCTGGAAGCACATGACGAAATAAAAACAACATTATAAACAACAACTAAAAGTGAAAATGAATATAGATTTAGTTTTAAATAACAATATTATTATAAGTTTACATTAAACTGTTGAATATACATTAAGAAAAAAGATGTGAATTATAGTGAAAAAATACATTAAATGAATCAAATTTTTATGATAGTTTGAGAGGAAATATCTTACACTAATATACAGTTTCTTGTAGAAACTCGTAACAAAGTCGTTCACTTTTTTCTTTTTTAAATATTGAATCTTTAATTAAAAACTTTTAGAAAACTACTTCAATTACATTTTAAACACAACAAAAACTGTTATATAATTGTCTAAAAAGCGATATTATTATTAGAATTCTACATGAAACTATTAGGAAAAATATTTTATCATTTTATTTGATCATTATCATTTAGAAAAACGCAGTGAAATATTTCATAGAAGAGAAAAACATCTAATGGATATAAATATGTTATTGTGAGAAGAAATAATTATGACTAATATACAAGAAAAATAGCATTAAATCCATAATAATTAACTTTTAGCAAATAACTGAACAACTATGTCACATTTAAATAACAAAAATGGTTATAAATCTAGATGGTTTATAAGCAATATTGTTACTAGATGGATTTTATGGATAAAAATAAAAGATATTGTGAGGAAAAAATATGCAAATGATACAGGAGAACATTTAAATAAATGTACATGTATGTAAAACATGTATATTTTCTATAAAACTGCTAAAATAAAGTCACATATTTTTTAAATATATGTTCATTGAATCTTTGTTAATAAACTTTTGTAAAACTAACTCAACAAAGTCACATTTAAACTCAATTAAACAACAATAAAAACCAGAAAGAAATAAGAATTCAACATGAAATAATTAGAATCCAATTAAGAATAAAGGAGTACATTTTCTTCGGATATTAATCAATTATATTTTGAAAACTATATAAAAATAATTAACAGGAATATAAATCTTTGTCAAGATATATATTTTTTATATAAAAACTGCTCAAAATAAAAATACCATACTTTTAAGATATTGTGTTCATTAAATAATTGATACAAAACTTTTATAAAACTCAACAAAGAAAAACTCAGTTAAACAACAAGAAAAAAGGGTAGAATAGAAATGGTTTAAAAAATATTATTAATACTATGAGAGTCTAAATATATTTAGAATAAAGTAGTAAATCATGACACGGATGAACTATAATATATTGTCAGGCAAATACAAGTCAAACTAACATAGAGGAAGATAAGATAAGGTTTCATAAAAAAAAGTCTTAAGAATATTCTGAGATATGTTGTTCGTGGCAAACGTCCCTCGAGCAACACGAAGACCAGGACGAGGCTTGAGGCTGAACGTGTTCGATGCAGTCGTTCTCTACCTCCACCTTCATGTCTTTTATTCACGTCTGTTGGGGTGTCCTTGTGCGCGCACACCTGGGCGCACGTTTTACGACTGGTCGGCCACATCTGGAGAGAGGGAGGACGACGGCGCCGCGGGCGGGAAAGAAAACCGCCGAAGAATCCGGAATCGGACGAGGAAACGTAACGTGAGGTTCGTCAAACTCATGACAGGTTTCACTCGTCTCTCCTGATCCGACTCCCTGGATCACTGAGGAAATGTTATCTTCCTCCTCTGTGACCCTCCTGGTGACGGTCGGCCACGATGGGGGCCACTTTACAGACTGTTGTGAGGGGCCGTCCAGCCGAGACGAGATAAAAAACGTAAAGATCAACATAAAATAAGCCTTAATACGCCGATTAAATATTTAGAAATAATTTAATAAATATGAATAAAATAACTTAGTTGTCCAAATATGATCTCAACTACTTTATCTAATGAAATCAAGGGGAAGGAAAAATTCATAAAAAGGACAAAGAAAAAAGCTGCTGGTGGAGATTGTATCCTCTCGTCCTCAGTCATCGCTAGGATCTCAAGGGATCTCGCAGCAAAGAACCAAAAAATGTATATTAAGACTAAAAAAAACTATCAATACAAAAGTAAGTCTTTACCAGCAACAAAAAAAGTCATATTTATACACAAATAAACGAAAAATACAAACATCAGTTCATAAAAAACGAAATATATCAGATGTTAACATGTGAAGAAATCTTGAATTTAAAGGGACCAGGTTTTAGTCATGTGACCTCCAGCATCACACACAAAATCATTATCAATAATAGTTTTGTTTCCTGTTCCGGACAGTCAAGTGTGCGTAACGTCTAGGCTCAGGTGTGTGTGTGTGTGTGTAGGTGTGTGTGTTAGTGTGTGTGTGTGTGTGTGAGAAAGAGATGTAGCAAAAGTGAAAAAAAAGCCAATTGTGTGAGAGAGACGGAGCAAAAGAGCATGATAAACTTATTTTGCTTTGTGATCTCTCATCTTACAGCTGAGAGCATCAGCAGCCATCGCCACACACACACACACACACAATCACAGACACGTACACTCACACACACACACACTCACGCACACACACACAGTCTTACCAGCAAGCTAGCGCTTAAAGCAAAACTGGGCTTCCATAGCCATCCATTATCAGTGACAAGCTAAATGTACCATGGTACACCATATGGTCCAGAGAGAGAGAGAGAGAGAGAGAGAGAGAGAGAGAGCGAGAGAGAGAGAGAGCGAGGAAGAGAGGGATGAGGAGATGGAGAGGGACGGACAGATTATCAACAAAATTGAAAGTTCAAGCTCAGTCAGTCTGGTGAAGGCTGTTCTTAAAAAGCGTGACAATCGTTTCCACTTAAATTCAAACACGAGACGACAGGAAAGAAAAGTTGAAGATAATGTTCATGATCGTTGAATTATTATGAATGAAAAGAAGGAAAATAGCGTAAGATTTGATTTTTCTTTTGTCTAAAGATGACACTGAAGTTAAAAATAAGAATATTTGGACGTAAACATTTCCATAAAGGATTGTAAAGTCATGTACGCGAGCAGAAAAATAAGATAAAATAGAGTTATTTTACATATTAATCCAAAATACCAACATTTTATTTTGAAAAAACAAGATTTTCAAACTGACAACTACAATCATAACATCCACATGTTTGCCAAAAATGTCCAGATGTGGTTCGACGGCCGCGCGCTCGCTGCCTTTTTCAGCTTTTCCATCCATTTTTTTCTTTTTCTTCTAAAGATGTGTAACACTGTGTTTTACAGACTGTTACCTAAACGCGTCGCCGCAGGAAACATCTGTGCAGACGAACAGACAGTTGAGGGAAACCCACAAACATGTCGTACGTACACACACTGCGACGCGACCGCACACACGCATCGGGAGGTTCGTGTGCATCTAAACAACAGCAGGAAGTTAAAAGACTTCTGTTACGTGAGGTGCTGAGCTTTCCAGGGTGTCCCGAACCTTAGACAGCAAGGCCAGAAATCCCTTTTGGAAATACATTGAATGATCGCTAACTCACATTTTTAAAAGTCCATCAAGTCTGTTCTTTGAAAATGTGTTAGAGGAGGTCGGGGGTGCAATTTTGAAATATTTGACGTGGAAATTGTGCCCATGAGCAAGGCAGTAGAGTCCACTCCATCCGAACGTCTTATCAATTTACTGTTTTTTAAATGAAAAAGTAGCAAATCCAATGCTTCTGATCTTCGTCATTCATTCATCGATTTGACACATTTCGAAAGCACCTGTCCCAGTAAGACAGGGTCAGAGGCAACCAGGTGTCGTGTTGTGTGTTGTGTGAGTCTGTAACCATACGCACACAACACACAGTGGACGACAAAAGTGTTGTTTTTTTTTATTTATCTCAAAACGGTGTTCGATATAACAAATTGAAGGGGGGCACACAAAACAAACGCACACATAGATAGGTAACCCACATGCACACACACACACACCTAGACGCACACACAGAAATAGACTCTGGTAGTTTTCAACACAAAGACAAAACAGGGCACAGACTCAGTGCCATGCTGCTGTGGAGGGGGCAGTGCCACGTTAGCAATGCCCAGGGGGGCGACAGATATCTCGTGCCAACACTTCTCTCCCTCACACACACACACACACACACACACACACATACACTTAGACATCAGTATTCCAGGACCGTCGCACTCTAAAACACTTCTCTTTGTGCGACTTCAATAGTGAACGTTGTGTTGTTTTATTTCATAATCAACACAAACATAATCTCTACAAACATGAAGTGTCGACAATTGCTGTTGCTTTAAAAAAAAACAAAAAAAATCTCACTATAGCAACATTTAAAGTCACGTTTCTGAAAAAAACGGATACGACTCCTAAAAAAGGTCACGACCTTTAAAAATGATAATTTCCCAAATATTTTCCCGGCTCATTTCCATATTAGAAGAGGAGCGAGGAAGACGATTTCGTCGCTAATCCACGGGGTAACGCCGAAGGAGGACGCCGCCGCACTAATGACGGCGTCGGTCGGTGTGTGTGACGACGTCACGTGACCAGACGACGGCATTATCTCCGTCATCTATCGCTGTCATTATCGGGAGACTGTCCCGACGCACAAACTGCACTTTGCAGAGATTATCCGGCTTTAATCAGAACAAACCCAAACCATCTAATCTGAACACTTTTATTCTTCCCAAGGATTAATGTGACCCTCGTCCCAAAGCACAAACACACACACACACACACACACACACATATACACAGCACTTTATTTACTTTGAAAGGAGGCAAACTTGTATTTTTTGTTGTTGAATCCCACAAATCTACATTTAAAATGATACCCTTTGAACACAACAAATGATTTCTTCCTTAAATTTAATTTATAATCTACAGCTTTTGCTGCTATTTTAGTTGCAATTTAGGTCTTGATGACCTTCAGGTGGACACAAGAGATAAACAAGGGTAAAAAATGTTGTCTTCAATTCTTAAAAGATCTATTTTAAGGTCATAGTTCAAACTTCACTCATTTTCTACTCACACTCATGTCGACTAAGGATTGGGATTATTTTAAATGTAATCTGTTCCTTTTTAGAGTTATAGACAAAAATGTTTCTTCATTTTAATGTAGCGACTGGAGCTCAGTTGTCTTCGTCTTCGTCCAAAAAAAGACACTTATAAACATCCAAATACCTCCGTACTGCTCGTCTGTAACTTTCATCTTGTATTGAAGCCACAGCATTAGAAATTGTTGTGCAATTTTTATTTATATTGTATTCTAAAATAGTTTTAAGCAGATGCTGCTAGATTAGCTGCTAGCTTCGTCCAAAAATACATAATGACTTCCTTTTTTTATTGAAGCCTCGACACAAGGATTTATTCTGGAAAAAAATGAAACGAGTTGTGACAATTGCTCGGCGGGGACACTTATTTTTATTTTATTTTATTATTATATGACCACTAGTTAGCATGTTACTCCGATGCAGTCGTTTTGAGGCATCATCTTTTGGATCCGTTAACCTTTCTTTTGGAAGTTGTTCTCTTTTAATGGAGATTGTTTCTAATAAATATCGACACGTATTTTTAGTTTATTTTACTTCACACTGACCAAAACAATCGTCACAAAGTCTATATTGTATGCTTGTTTGTTAGCAGAAGCTAAATTGCTAACATACTACACCGATATATCGCAAGATCAGACAAAAGCTTGTCTAAACAATCTCAAAATACAGACTTGTTTAATTTTCAGCGAAACAGTTCCTCTTGTCGAGGCTTCAAAACAAGGGACGTCACAGACGAGAACGTTTTTAAGTGTATTTTTGGACGAAGAAGAGTGAGCGCGGTTTGCAAAAGTCAAATGAAAAAACATTTTTCTCAATGACTCTAAAAAATAACAGATTACTCTGAAAATAATCCCAACTCTTAGTCGATATGAGGGTGAGTAGAAAATGAGTGAAGTTTGAATTTGTCACTAAATAAATGTTGAATTAAATAATCTCTTAATATCGAAACACGTGCATCTTGATCGGTCACAATGTCAGCATCAACAATAACCTGATTTTGAGTCTAGCCAAGAGCGGGGCCACATAATATGACCCGACGGACAGATTTGGCCTCAAGTAAAATACCCAGAAGTCCATGATTTTCTTGTCAAGTGATTCGGGGGAAGAATAAAAATGGGATTATTTGTACTACGACTCTAACTTGTATTTTTCATTTTTATAATAAATGTTGATTCAGTCAAAGTTTTTTTTATTTATCTCCCTCAAATGTGTCAATATCCAAGAGCATCCGATAAAAAGCATGAATTCAAACTTTAAGGACCAGATTAAAACAAGTGAAATAATCCCGAAATCGAGATGTCATTTTCTTTTATTTTTGCGTCTTCGGGCGACTCTTTAACAATCACAACTTTCTAACTTCCTCTTCACTTCCTTCTCTCCTGCGCCCGACTTTCATCCCGAGCCATCTGCCTTTTTATTTTTTCCCTAACCGCGATCCACTTTGCAGGTCTCTCCCTCCATCCCTCACTCGTTGCCCCCCCCACACCCCTCCTCTCCTGCTCATCTCCCCCAAAAAACTTGGCACCGATCCCCGCCATGATTTTTCTTCCTTCACTCCTCATTTGGGGGATTGGGAACCAATGCGATCCAATCTAGACCTCTGCTAAGAGACATGAATTTTCATTAATTACAACCTTGTCAGCAAAAGCATTATGGGAACTGAATATGAAAATGCTAATGAGCGCCGCTCATTTGCATATTTGTCTTTGTTGGAATGTCATTAATTATTACGTTTTATGATGATGAATGCATCTGTCGATGGCTCGCCCTCCATGCCTAATTAGCTATCAGAAAATACTCTGATCAAAAAAATGGATAGGGATCCGAACCGACACCTCCGCGGCGTCGGATTGGATTACAAACTGTTGGTTGATCTCGTCGGATCGGGACGTTTCGAGGACACTCGGCGTAAAGTCCTGATCGGAATAAAAACGTGTCCAAATATTTACACGAGGAGGAAGAAACGCATTCAAAGGGTTTTAAAACACACTATCGTTTGTTTAACTTGATAATTACCACGAGAATAATTGGCAAACGTCAACCAGGAACTAGAAAGTTTTACACTGTGAAATATATAACTGTTACAATACGATCAATACAAAAGTAGTTCACAATAAAATCCAAAGTTTCTGCTTGTACATAAGTAGTCCTTAGAGAGTGAAGACCTCTGCCAAGCAGCTTGTTTCCAGTCATTATGTAGAAGTTTCAACTACTGCTGCTTTTGTGCCATTTTTCCACCATAATCACAGTCAAACTTTATTGTTCCCTTAAGTTCAAATCGGACTTGATAACCCTTGTGTTATCTCAGGGTCAAGATGACCCGAAGGCCCTTGAATAATGTGTTTGTCTTGTCCCTTGTGTTGCCTCTGGGTCAAGGTGAATCGAAAGGCCTGAAAACCAATTTGTTTGTCGTATCCCTTGTTGTGAATGACCTCCACCACCACATATGTATTTATGGAAGCCACAGACAACACAAGGGATACCACAAACACATTTGTTTCCGTCTCTCCGGGTCACCTTCACCCAGAGATAACACAATGGTTAATAACTTAAAGTTTTAAGGAGTAATAACAATGAAATTTAAACAATCACACACCAAGTCCTTTTAGTTTCATTTTAATTTTTCCGTTTAAATAATACATTCATGTAAATATATCAATACATTCTCTTTATTAGTGGCAAGAACCCTTTAAATGGGTCCCCGGGCCCTTCAACTGTATTCCAGTGAACGGTCAGAGAATTTATTAAACAAGCAAGAAAAAGAAAATCTTGAAATCATTTCAACATAAAAACAATAATGACACAATTCAAATTAAGTGAATCATTTACTGACCGTGTTTAATTTTTTAAACTGTCACATATTCAACGACTTCATAAATGAAACAATTTTCTCCAGCTGGACTTTCTAATGAAATAAAATGACTTTGTCTTGTTTTCTAACTTGTGCTGCTGCATGTGTTCAGTTGTCACTTTCTTCTAGAGCAGACGCTTCGTTCAACTTTAAACAGAAATACATTTTTTTGAAAAAGGGTTTTGAAGTGAACCATTTGTTATTTAGATGTTAAAACTACACAACTGTTGTTCAGCCTGCATGCTACGAGAATCTTGGAGTATTACTATGAGAATTTTGGAGTACTACTTTGAGAATCATGGAGTAAATGCTATGAGAATCTTGGAGTAATACTGAGAATCTTGGAGTAATACTGAGAATCTTGGAGTAATACTATGAGAATCATAGAGTAATGCTAGGAGAATCATAGCGTAATGCTAGGAGAATCATGGAGTAATACTATGAGAATCATGGATTAATGCTACGAGAATCATGGAGTAATACTACAAGAATCATGGAGTAATGCTAGGAGAATCATGGAGTAATGCTAGAAGAATCTTGGAGTAATACTACGAGAATCTTGGAGTAATACTACGGGTATCATGGAGTAATGCTAGGAGAATCATGGAGTAATACTACAAGAAGCATGGAGTAATGCTAAGAGAATCATGGAGTAATGCTACGAGAATCACGGAGTAATGCTACGAGAATATTGGAGTAATACTAAGAGAGTCATGGATATAGTACGGAGAATACGGAAAATGAAGTCATCTGTTACGTTGGCTATAATTTAGTACATATTTGCCTCTACAAGAGTACATCTGTACCCATCTTGTTTTTCTTTCTGCAGGAAGTTTTTCGGTCAGAGGTGTTTGAATTGAGACAGAACCCTCTAGTGGTTACATTACGGAACTGCGATAGAAGATCATCACAGATGAAAAATCTCCATCATGTAACCGGTGACGCGACGGTTAGAAGCTACGGTTACATGTATATAAAAAAAATGTTGTCGCTCCTAGTTTGGAGAAGAGATGAACATGCAGCTCTTTCTTTGTATCGGTCTGTCGTGGTGAAAAAGGAGCTGAGCCAGAAGACGAAGGTCTTGATTTACCGACAGGTCCCTCACACCCGAGGACAAGCTAGTCATCAGTTAGCATCTGTACACGGAGGTGGAGACTCCGACTCTGTTTAACATTACGAGAAACAATTGACAAAAAAAGAAGAAAAAACAGACTTTGAAATGACACCAGTGTTCAGAGAGCACCAATAATCATTTCGGGGTAATTGCAAACTCATCGTTCGGATAACCTGCTCATCTGTGAGGGGGTGAGGGGTGAGGTGGGGGGGGGAGATATTCTCTTTTCCTCTCTCAGCCCATCTTCACCACACCTCCATAAACATATTATTTTCTGCTACACGTCTTTATCACTCCCTCTCACCCCTTACACACACGAGTCTGTCCAACACACACACACACACACACACACACAGGACATCGCTCACGCGCGCACAAAGGCAAACACACACATTAAAAAAACACACACGTGCACATGTGTACACACACACACGAGCATGGCTGGCCAGATGGGACTCTTCCACATGACCAGGCCGATCAATCAACACTGAAGGGCCCAGGTGCTACTACGCACCATTTCACAGTCTGTCACACACACACACACACACACACACAGCATCACACACACACACACATAGCAGCACAGACAGGAAGAGATGGAGGTAAAGGACACACAGACATAAAAAAAAATAACACACATATAAACACACACAAAGTAACATGACTGACCTGAGCTTCAGTCTCCAGAGACCTCATCTGGATTCATGACAGAAACAGAGGATTCGGAATTTTTGCCTACACTTTATATAGGTACACACACCTACACACACACACACACACACTTTGGCTGTATGTCAATGCAATAACAACTCTATACGTTTATTTGTCAGCACTTAACCCCATGAACGACTCTGACAGTCTTTCAGGAAAACAACGTGTAAATAAAACAACATGGACGGCGTCAGGAACGCTTGTGTGTTTCAGGACTGAACTCCACCCTGGACCGAACCAAACCTTTCATCACGATGTCACATCGAATCAGACCCAAGGTGAACATGTGATCCACACCATTGTTTTAAAGTAACTCCATTAACCGGTAAACGAAAATATCCGTGTAAAAAAAGAGGTTTCTGCAGAGGGGCCAAACCACAGACTGTGGATGATTTATAAAGATAACTAGTTCCAATTGTTGTTTAAGATGACACCTTTATTATTAAATCAAAGGAAAACAAATGTGTTTAATGTATCCCTTGTGTTGCCTCTGGTTCAAGGTCAACGACCTCCACCACTGCATATCTATTTATGGAAGCCAGGGAGGTCCTTCCCCTTCATCCTGAGACAACACAATGGATACCACAAACACATTTGTTTTCAGGCCTTTAGGTCACCTTGAACCTGAGACTACACAAGGGATAACAAAAACACATTTGGTTTTCAAACCTTTAGGTCAACTTGACCCTGAGATAACACAAGGATTAACAATGTAAGTCATGGGCTGAACAAAATATACATTTTGATATGTATAATGATAATAAACAGTAATGATAATGCAGTAGAATAATAATAATAAAATAAATGCATAAGATAAACACAATAATAAATAAAATTGTGATAAATACATGGACAGTAAACATTTATACATTTGCACACAGTACACAATACAGAAGTGGTTAATAGGAAGTTATAAACTTTAATAAAAAAAAATAAAAAAAATTTAATTAAATAACCAGATAATAATAACCATGACAAGAGTAGGGGAAGAATCTCTCCTTCCTGCAGCGCAGGTGAATGAAGAAACAATCTTATTTTTTAAAACAATATTAGGGGTGGTTCCAGCTATTATAAAATAGTCCAGAACATCAAACTAGTAAACTCTCTTCGGAACTGACTGTTTTTTTGTGTCTATTAAAATACATCATCAACACAACGAGAATTAATTGCACAGGTTGATGCTACAAAGTTTCCACTGAGATGAAAGATAGTTGATGGAGGTTGTGTAAGAGAAGTGACTGAAGCTTTTTTATTTATAGATGAATATGCTTATAAGTCGAAAACCGCTGAGCACCTCATTTACTATCGATGACAGTTACACTGACGCATGCACCTGCTCTCTTTAGCAACCACACAACTGCACCGCGCACACACAAACGCACACTAAGCCCCTCCGTGTCTCCCCAAATCTTTAACCAACAACTGTAATTCAACAATCAATTCAAGGATCACTGTGTGTGTTTGTGCGTCGATGTGTGTGTGTGTCGATGCCAGCACAGTAGGATGTGTGTGTGTGTGTGTGTGTTTGCATGTGTGTAAGGCTGCAGATTAATCTAGTAGGGTCGCTGAGATGACACTAATCCCTCGGCTGATTATCTAGAGCATAACATCACTCTAATCTAATGTTGGGGGGGTTAAGAAAGGTTGGCCGGGGTAAGGAAACAAGACAGACACACTATAGAAGTCACGGTGACACAAGAGGAGAAACGCACTTTGAAAAACGCACAATAGAACACAACCGAGGGACTTTTGATGACGTTGTTGTATTTATGCCTCATTGTTGTTTTGTGTTCTGTCTTGTGTTTGCTTTTACCTTTTGTGTTTGCATGTTTTTCACAAATAACATTATATTATAATAATAATATAATATGTATGAATCAGATCAGTCCAGAGTTTGACTGGTTTAAATCTTCTACACGTATAAAATACTAAGTGTGTGTCTGATTTAACTTCGTAGAGACTCTCAACCGTTGTGTCCAATTTGGATGAAATTGAAACCATTAATATTATGCACTAATCCAGGTAGATTTCCAGAAGTTTATCTCTTTTTGTTGATTGTAAGAGGGGTAGAAAGGGGGGCAGAAGACCCCCAATGACATTTTTTAAATTGCTCCTGTTTTGATCTGAACATGTAATACGACTAATGACCTTTCATGAAGATTTTAGGGAGCAGGTCAACTAGATCAGGAAGAAGGAAAGATGGCGCAAGGGGGGCGAAAAAATTCAAATGGGTCCAATTTCTATAGAATGTATACTATTTTTTAATACATATTGACAACCTGAATGTTAAGGGGGCGCAAATGAAGACAGAAGATGCCCCCAGGAAATGTGAATAGGTTAAATTTCAACAAAATTTATCATATGTATAATAATTATTTGGTTATTTGTCTGAGGGCAAAGTGAGAGACTATAGACTCCCTGTAAAAATTAAATTAAGTCCCATTTTTATGAAATTTATACCATATTTAATATATATTCTATGAGAATCACTTCCAGAATTCCATCTCCTTTCCGCAATCGAATGGCCGGGAAATGTATTTTGGTGTTACTTGGTTTTAATACACACTGTACTTAGGCAGATTTACACTAATCTGGCTCCACTCGCCAATTGTAAGGGGGCGCAAATGGATACAGAAGATCCCCCTAGAAAAAGGTTCAGTTTCAATGGAATTCATAGAATATATATGATGTATCAAGTAACGGTGAATTCCATAATTTCAGCCCTTTTCGTTTTTTGTAAAGGGGTGAAAAAAGAGGCTTAAGACCCCCCTGTAAAAAATATGTCCAATTTTAATTAAATTCATACTATATTTAATATATATTATATGATGATGATTTCCAGAATTTCATCTCCTTTACACGATATTCAGGCCGAGAAATGTATTTTAAGCAATTTTTTTAATTATTATTTTTTATACCAATGAGTATTTGAACTAGTGTGAGATAAAAATAAAAAAGTTGACACTAGAAACACACAAATACCCTAAACTCCAGGTGTTTATGCTTCATAGTTGTTGTTTTTATCAAGAAGAAAAATCGAACTTTTATTCTTAAAAATGTTCACAGATACGATTTAAAGTTCTGAAACAGACATTTGACAAAAGCTGACGGACAAAAAAACCCACAATAAAATATTTTTGTGTGTACGTGTGTGAGTAAGTGTGAGTGTGTGTGAGTGTGTATTTGTGTGTGTGTGTGTTACGACTCCATATCCGTGGCTGTCTCCGTCTCTTAGTGTTGTTATTATCAAAGTAAAATGAGCTTCTCACGCAGCAGATGAAGAAGACGATATTTCCATTTCTGACTCTCCTCGCTGCCTCTGCACATACATCCCATAATCACAACAGTGTCACAACGCATCACACACACAATGGATCAGTCGCGCGCCACGGAGGGGAAAACTTTGATATTTCATGATTATACGGAGATTCTCATCATCTCTCCGGAGAGTTTTTTTTTTACAATTCCTTCTCCCGTCTTTTTCCTTCAAAATAAAAGCTCAACCAAGTGTTTAAATACATGATTTTTTTGACACAAAGCTAGTAAAAACTCTCCTCGCAACAACACTCCGGACATCCAACTACCAACCCTCGTGATAACGGGTCGTGTCTGATGAATATGGAGGTGTTTGACCAGAACCAGAACTTCAGATGTTCCTGCACCTGTTGGGTTCAAAAATGAACGTCCACTTCAAAAACCACTGAGAGTTTTTACGGCGAAGTCACCGCGAGCGCCTGTGAAAGGTAATTAAGCCGAGTGTGTGTGTGTGTGTGTTTGTGTGTGTGTGTTTGTTGTGTCTCTCATGCTGCACGAGTGTGTAAGAGAGGAGGAAGCAGATTATCTGTGTCAGTGGCCATTTGCTCACAACTGGCGCCACATCGTAGAGAGCCAGGGGCAGAGAGCATCATGGGTAAATGAGCACACTCTGCCTGGCGTTTTCCATGTGGTGGGCCAAAGGGGGGAGAGAGACGGGGGGGGGAGACAGAGCGCCAGATGACCTGTTTCCTCACGAGTGTGTCACCCATGGCGAACTCTCGGGAAGGCGGGTCGGGCGCAGGAAGTACGTACCTGCGAGCCGGGAGTTGTTGTTGTTGTTGTTGTACGGCGGCGAGAGGCTCTCGTGCGACGCCATGTACTGAGATCCTTCGGCGTAGCTCTGCACGGACACGACGCTGGCGTGAGATACTGAACCTTTTATGACCGATGTTGACGTTAGTTACCTTAGAAGATCGACTCCCGCCGACCCACGAACCTCCTCCACTCGTCCTCTCCTCCATGTCTGCAGAGAGAAGAGAAAGGTGTGAGAAGAAGAGACGACGCAGGTGAAGCTAGCCGTCATGCTAACGGTACGCTAGTGCTAACACGGTCAACGTACAGTTTTGTACTCGCTTCGATCGTTTGTTTAACATTATATATAATAATTAGTTCTAAACATATCATCTTTATACTCAGAAGTGTAAAGATGTGGATTAAAAAACAAACACAACAATGTGTGTGTGAATAAACATCCATTGTTTAAATATCGTCAATAACCAAACTAAGAACAGAATAATTTTCCAGTTATGGAAAACGTTTTTATATTAAAGCTGTCAATTGTATCGAAGAAAAGGTAGGAATTATTTCTCCCTGGAGCTCGTTTTGTTGTGTTTTTTAAACCCCTGACACCAGTATTTAAATACTTGGACACAAAACCAAGTTGAAGTTAATGTTTTCCCTTTAAAAAATCCTTATGCTCATAAATAGAGAGCTTTTTTTTATGTATATTTGTCTTGTGAATCCATCCATCCATCCATCCATCCATCCATCCATCCATCCATCCATCCATCCATCCATCCATCCATCCATCCATCCATTCCATCCATTCATATAGCCCTTCATCTAACCCTCCATCCATCTATCTATCCATCTATCCCTTCACCTATCCCTCAATCCATCAATCTATCCATGTATCTCTCCATTCATCCATCTATCCATTTATCCCTTCACCTATCCCTCCATCCATAAATCTATCATCTATCCCTCCATCTACCCCTCCCTCTATCCATATATCCCTTCATCTATCCTCCATCCATCCTTATATCCCTCCATCTACCCCTCTATCCCTCTATCTACCCCTACATCTATCCCTCCATCCATTCATCTATCCATATATCCCTCCATCTATCCATCCCCCCATCTACCCCTCTATCCCATCATCTATCCCTCCATCCATCCATCTATCCATATATCCCTCCATATTAAAAATAAGTCATTGTATGTGGCCTGCTGGATAATTGTCTTTTAATCAAAGTAGATAAAAGTTAATGTGACCCATAGAGACGTCAGTGTTTAAGACAAGAAACAAGAAAAGTATTGACGTCAACAATCAAACAAAGACGTCCAAAAAGACTCAAACTGATATCGAAAGAAGAGAATTTGATGAGTTTTCCTCCGTGCACTCTGGTTTCCTCCCACACATACAGAGGTGTAATAACGACAGTAAAGGACTGTGATAGAGTCGTGACCTTTCCAGGGTGTCCGCCACCACTGGATGATTGACTGAGTGTAATTTAAGTGGATATAAAGTATTAAAATAAAGCTGAGTGCTGCTCCAACATCAGGAGTGTGTGTGAGTGTGTGTGAGAGTGTGTGTGTGTGTGTGTGTGTGTTGTGGGGGGAGTCTTCAGTCTGAAGGTCCAGGTGCAGGAGCAGCAGAGGTGAAGGAAAACATCAATTAAAGGAAACCTCCTGCACCTATTGAAAAGTGAGAGGAGTGGAGTGAAGGGAGGAGATGAGAGGGAGGAGAGAGGAATACAGGTCACTGTGCACAAGTTGAAAGGTGTGGAGGAGGAGGAGAGAAGGAGGCGTCCATGTGTTCGGCACCTGATAAGACCTACGACTGAGGCCCCGAAATTACACCAGAGGGAGAGATTTGAGACTCACAACAGGACAACACCAACTCATAGCATGCCCACTTCTTCCACGCACACGCACACACACACACACACACACACACACACACACACACACACACACACACACACACACAAAATGTTGGATATCTATCATCAGTTAATGAACTTAGACTGACAGACAGCTCCGTGTCTCTCACAGTGATCCTATTAAGACCTGCCCGACACAAAACAGACTCCTATTTGTACAAGTGTGTACGTGTATGCGTGTGCACATGTGTTTATGTGCGCATTGAAAACACGAGCGTGCAAGTGTACTTTCAAATTGAAAAAAAAAAAAAAAAATGGGTCAATGTCGTGTGATTTATCTGTTCTTTTGAACCCGAGTGACTTCAACCAGCTCCGGGACAGACGCACAACAATGAGTTACAGACGCACAACAATGAGTTCACCATCTGAACACAAGTGTGATTGAATCAAACCCCAAAATACTTTGTCGTCTAATGATGTGATGCAAACTGTGGCTTGAAGAAAGACACACAAACAACGCGTGTTACATTTTCCATCCTTTAAAGTCCCCCTGAACACCCAGAATCAAACCTATTGTGTGTTTGTGTGTCTGTGCTCATGTGTTTGTATATGTCTGTGCAGAGGACGTGATGTCACGTCATCAGGAAGCTGACCACGTCCTGTTTTCCAACTTGAATCTCTTCTTATCCTTCTTCCCTTCTTTCTTTTCCTTCCTTCCGCCTCCCCTCTTATTCGTTCCTACAACTTTCTCCGTGTTTTTGCCGCGGGATTGTGTTGATGTTTTTCAGAGCGCGACAATAACCTTAAACCGCTCGCTTTTCCTGTTTGGAGTCGTGGTTTCGGTTCAGGATCCGACTCAACGCGAGCTGAACGCCGATCATTAAGCAAGACAACTAAAGCAAGAAAGTGAAGAAAGACAAAATGTAAATGTTGTTCAAAAACTTGTTTTTCATAAAACTGCGAACCTTAAATATGTGTCTATGCAGCTGCTCTACTCCCAGCCTCTCCTGGGTGACGGTGCTTCTCACCTCATCTCCAAGGGAGAACCCAGCCAGCAATTGTAGCCACGGTTCGTGTCCATAGGTGACCGGTGCACAGAGAGCTTTGCCTTTTAGCTTAGCTCTCTTTTCCCCACCAAAGATCAGTGTATCAACCGCATAAACTGCAGACATCGCCCGGTAAATCTTAAGATATCTGAGATACTTCTGCAACTTCTGACACTACTGCAACTCATGTCAAAATCCAATTGTCCTAACTTACTTGCATGTTTCAAAAGTTGAATAAGCAAAGCACTGCTCTCGTAACCTCTCGTTCGCCCAGATTTCAGACAAGGGAAAACTTTATAAAGTAATAACTTGAAAACATGGTCATGATGAGGGACTTCCTGCATCTTGGAGAAGACGACTTCAACATTTGAAACATGCTAGTGAGTCAAGAGAGTTTGGTTTTCATATTGTCATTTTAAGTCCTTCACTTAGGGTGTGTCATTATTACGACTGAGAACCAGGATTTGGAGTCGCTGGTCTTCATCCCTGAGGCTTCACACTCGGTCGCGAACCACTGCAGCAACACCTGAAGGTTACAGTCCCATGAAGACACCCGGAAAACAAAAAGAGACTGAAATCCCACCAAACCAGTCCCCTAAAGACGGCTGTGTCTAGAAAATCTATCCATAAAAGTTTTTAACAGAATCTATGGTAAGGAATCCAGCAGTAAAAACCTTCACTGGAAACAAGTCTGACTTCAGACCAAGGTCTTCAATCGTTCGTACAGAGAACAGACTGCCTTTATCGGGGTATTTGATACCCCATAATCCCAGACAGGGTTGAATTCTTTCTCCAGATCCACAAATCAAACTACCAAGATCATGTCCAGAACTGGTCGACAGTTCCACGACCCGGACAAAAACCACCTTGTTCCTCCTGAATCTGCTGAATCTTAAAGATTTCTTCTTCATTGGTTTACATTTTTCTACATTTAAGGAACATTATTGCACTTCCAGGAGTTCATACCATCACATTTTTATAAACTTCTTCATAACAATTTTGAAAAAGAAAATCAAAATGTCCTAACGTACATCTAACAACAAGTGATTCAAGATTAAACATGACAACAATATCTGGCTTGTCAGGTCCATCCCACTCACAAATGCTCCCCTGCTGCTTCCAACAACACCAGGACACTTTCAAAAAAATAACGTCCCACCGACCCGAACAAATCATCTGTCGTCAACAAGCACCATTATTGAAAATGCTAACCGTGTTCAATCGAGCCTTTGAGCAAAGCAACAGACAACGACGCCATCTGGAATCGGGCTCGGAATGACAGTTTCTCCCGACTAGTCGCCATAGTTACTGAGCTCAGATTCTGAGGACAGTTGGAGATGATGCATCGATTGACATCTTGTCACTATGGCAACAAGGAATGACAGAACGAAGAATGACCACGAAAACATTAGCTCGTTGTGTGACATTTAAAGTTGAAGCATAAACTCATCCAGAGAGTTTCGGAACCAGGTCCAAGAAGTTTAAACGTTACTGGGACCGTCGTGGTCGTTGAAAACTATATTGTAGAGAAAATGTATTCTTTGAAAAAAACAAAATCCAACATGAAATTTCTTCAAGAACCTCACGATGCATTCATGGAAAATTGTAGAGTTTTCACGGTGAAGACGAACAATTAAAATCTTGGTCACTACGAAAGAGTATTTAGCAACAGTATTACTTTGTTTTGTTTACCGCACTCAGTTATTTAAACAGCTTTTAATGTTTTAATGTGTGTGTGTAACAGAGAAGCAACAATGCTGCGTTCAAAGACATCTTAAAAATATGAGAGATAGCTATCATCACATGACGAATATGTGGAGAATTATTTTTTTAGCATTAGCTAAATGTAGCATTTATTCTTGTCTAATGTGTAGTTGGCTTAATTTAATCAGTTTATTGCACTTCATTGTAGTTTTTAGACAAAGAATAAATTATTTATACATAGTATATTAAACCATGTTAAGAGTGTTACATCTTTGCAGAGCTTAGCAAGAGTTAAAAACGTTTAATTTCATGTCAAACACACAAAGCACGACAGATATTTTCATGGTGGGTTAAACACTGAAGGTACAGAATGTATATCTTCATAGATCTCTTCTTTGAGGTTTAAATTGTTACTTTTGATTGACGTGGCTTCAAAATGCAGGAATGATGTTGTGTATCGACTGTCGTCCTGAGAATGTCTGGAATATTCTCTTCAAACTCAGTTATAGTCGGAGCTTCAAGAGGTAAACCACGAGAATTTCATTCAAGATTCTTTCTCAGAGATTTAGTCAATAAGGTATGTTTCGTGTGTCACACACTCACACAAAATCACAAACACACACACAGAAAAGCATGCACACACTCACACAAGCATGCACACACACACAACTAAACACACTTACACAAGCTTCTACACACACACACTTAGTCAGACACACACTCAGACAACCATGCAGACACAACTACTCAGACACACACACACACAACTAAACACACTCACACAAGCATGCACACACACATACACACTTAGACAGTCAAACACTCACACAAGCATGCACATAAACACATACATACAGACGCACACACACAGACACAAACCTAGCTCACATTCTATGCACACAAACATACACACATCTACACACCCATGCACACTTACACACACACATCTACACACCCATGAACACTTACACACATGCACATCTAAACACACACATGCACACAAACACATACATGCAACAACTACACACACACATGCATACCTACATACACACATCTACACACCCATGCAAACTTACACACATGCACACCTACACACACACACACACACACACACACACTCAGACATGCACACCTACACACACACACACATGCACACCTACACATGCACATAAATACCTACAAACACATGCACACACACACCCACATGCACACCTACACACACATGCACAACTACACATGCACATACATACCTACAAACACATGCAGACACACACACATCCACATCCACACCTACACATACATACACACACACATCCACACCTACACACGCACATACATACCTACACACACATGCACACCTACACACACATGCACTCCTACACACGCACATACATACCTACACACACACACATACATACCTACACACACATGCACACCTACACACACATGCACTCCTACACACGCACATACATACCTACACACACACACATGCACACCTACACACACACACACCTACACACAGTGAAACACAGGGGCCAGCGTTTCCTGTCATTAGGCAGCAGAGCTGTTCTATAATTAGAACATCTGGACCAAAGTTACTTTTTTTGCCAGTGTCCTAACACACACACACCTACACATGCATGCTCTCACACACACATGCACACACACCTACACGTGTGTGCCCTCACACACACACACACATTAATTTCGCAGTGTATTTCTTTAAACCACCTCCTTTTAAACGTTGCCTGTTATTCGGCTGCTCTTTAAGTTACAAAAATGACATTAAAGGGAGAAAACAAACAACAGCTTGCAGAGCTAATGGCACAAATGAGTAGAGCGAGCGTTCACAGACAGGGAGGGGAGGGAAAAAAAAAAGAGAGCGAGGGAGGGTGAAATGAAATAAAAAAAACATTAGCAAGTTCAAACATGGATTTCTTGAATCAACAGCGTTTTTAAAGACTATAGGAGCCCACAGATGCCTGTCCAAAAAGAGATTTATATTGATAATAAGAAGGCCGATCCTTTTGTTTCTGCCTTTCTTCCGTCTTTGTGGTGCCGAGAGAATGAGCAGCACGGGCGATGCCTTTGACAAAAACCCCTCCTCTCCGCACACAGGCCCATGTGAAGTGGAGCCAACTGTGGCTTAGATCTCTACACAGCATCACCAGCAGAGGAACAAAAGCAAAACTCACAAACAAAGAGTCAAAGAACGTGAGGAAAAGTTTTATGACACAAACCGCTGAGCAGAATAATAACCGTGAGTCATCAGCGCGAGGTGTTCGTTCGGGGAGAGAAACCGGCAGGTGATGGCGGAGTTTTTGCGGGTACGACTCTTTTTTACGGCGTCGTTTTTTTACGTCTCGTGAATAAACTGGTTTCACGAGCTCGACCATTAGAAATGCTTGTTACTCTTCATTCATGTTCACACTCCTCTCCCTGGATCTTATTGGACACAGATGTTCGCCGACTTTGGACTCTTTGGCAACGTCTTCAGAAGTGTTCGGACATCAGACGACAAACTCAAGTTTGAGACTTAATCTTCAAGTAAAAGTGCGATTGTCCACTTTCCTGTCTTTCATTCAGTTTCTTCCATCCCTTTTTCTTTCCATTAAACATTTAAGGTTTATTTTTATGCATTTATAACTAATTTTTCTTTAAAGAAATCAACAAATGCTAAAGTGAAACCACTGACATCTACGGGCAGGAGGCCTTCACTACACTGGTCATACAATTGACAACAAAGAAATATATTGATTTTAATTTAATCTAAATTAATTTCAGAAGTGTTTGAAGATATCAGCAGTGGGAGATCCAGTCGGCGTCGAGTTTGATGTTGTCTCCATGACGACGATGGGTGTCACCGTGACCTCTTGACCCTTGTGTTATCTCAGGGTCAAGGTGAACGACATGAAGGGATAAAACAATTAGTTTTATTATTATTTGTGTTCGGGCCTTCGGGTCACCTTGACCCTGAGATAACACAAGAGATAAGTATTTTTGTTTCTGAAAGTCATTAAGAGTGGATTGGTGAAGATTCGTAGTCGTTTTTGTCGATAAGATGATCAAACAAAATGTAGAAAACTCCTCCTTTATCATTAGTGTTTGTGTTTGCAAGTTACAGTCTTTAAAGTCTCAATACCTCCAACGTCTCCAATCTGTCGTGATTGGACGAAAAAACGGCGATAGCATTCTTTTAAATGAATGCTAGCATGTTGAAAGGATGATAAAATATTTCAAACTAAATGATAAGGCCTTCGCATTTTTCATTCAAGATATTTTTGTGGTTTTCTATCTCATTAAAAACTTCAGCTCGTCTATTAAACTTCAAGCATTGACGGGAAACACGGCGTGAACGAGAGACAAAAACGTGACAAAATACATTTTCCTTTCATCTCCAACATGTCGGATTTAGCTTTGTTCATTTGGTGTTCGGTCTCGGTATTAAACGTGTAACTTAAGCGTCTCCAAATGCTGAGGCGAGCAGCTTACACAAAATAAAATCAACCCCATGTGTGCCTTCAAATGCTGTTAAAAAGTTGATAACAAACACAATATATGCGAGACAGTTTTTAAATGAAATGGATTCAAGTGAGGTCAACGCCAGCCGTGATCCGACACGTGTGCGAATCATTCTAAACGTCTGTCTCGCACACACACACCTGCCCGAGTGAGAGCTAATGAAAGGCAGCGACGGAGGAATTTTCTGTGGCTGAACGTTCAGGAGAAGATTCTGGACAAACTCCAGCAGCGAGATTGGAAGACGAGAGGCTCGACAAGTGCAGAAAGTAAATCAGGAAACAGTTGTGCTGTGTTAAACAAGCTCAGAGAATTCTACCTTGACATCTGCTTTTAATTATCAGGGAAATAGAAAACAGCCCTCCATTTTTTTTTTCCCTTTCCTTCTCTCAGCTGTGGCAAAGTGGGTAATTCCTCCCTCCATCCCTTCTTCCCTCGCTCCAAATATAACAGATTGAGAGATTGACTTTATTTATCGTCGAGGCGACATCATGAAAGACGTTTTAAGGAAGTCTTGAGCTCCTCCTCAACTTAGTTCCGTGAAATTTGGAAGTTTGTTACAGAAGTGAACGAATTCACCTGCTTCAGACACGCACGTCTTCATCTTCTTCTTCTTCTTCTTCTCCGCCTTCTCCAGATCCTGCCTTTGATCTTCTTTCACGACGTAATCACTTTCATACATGGACCGACTTCCTCAAGACTCTCTTGAAAGTTCCACGTCATCTTTAAGCTGGAAGTTGTTGAAGCAGGACGAGCTTCTGACTCGAGGGTCTTTTTTTAGGTGTTAGCTTTGGATCAATTGTGGATCGGGGGCCACATCTGGCCCGCAGTCATGCTGCCCTCGCGAGGCTGGAAGTGAAACCATGAAGCTGCTCAAAAGAGTCTGACTCATCTCGCACTGATGCTAATAACTTCCTTTTTTTAAATGGTTTATTACTATTTTAGTTTCTAAAAAGTTCGATTTTTTATTTTATTTTATTTTCATTTTCCCTCGTTTATCAAATGTTAAATTCAATCACATCCTTTAACTATTTATGGTTGTTAAATGACTGAATAATTGCATTTTTACATGAATAAATGTACAAATATACGTTGCAATGAATAACAAAATAATATTAGTAATTCATATTTAAATATTACAGTGAGTTTAATAAAAATACAGATTTTAAGATATATCAAACACGATTCCTGTTACATGGATAGTAGTTTGATTTTCATTAAGTTAATGAATATAAAAATAAAACAAAAAAATAACTTCATGCAAACTGGTGAACTTAACAAGAAAAGTATTTTCATGACCAAAAACAAGACAAGAAACTTTCACCCCCAGTAACAGGACGTCGAGTGTGATGCGTTCAATAATGTCGGAAACACACTATGGTGCATTCAAATCGTAGGACAAGTGAAATCCAACAACAACAAACAAAGAGCAACATCTACAGATTGAACCTAATTAAATCAGAGCTCAATGAGTTTCAAGTGGACCTGACTTCAATATGAATCATAATGAAAAAGACGATCGTCACACACCGATAGTCAGGAACGTGTGAAGCTCAACAATCATCTGAAAACTTCTCAGCAATGACGTCATTTTGTGCTTCAGGGAGGAAATAACAAGATGCCTTGAGTGGTTTGAGTTGTAATCGGGTGTTGACTGAGTGACAGGACGAGCAAACAGACTGTAACGATAAGCAATTATTCCTTTACTTTTATAATATATGTTCTTTTTCTGTGGGTCAAACTGTCACCTGGAATGTTGTCGACACATGGACAGTTCCGTTGAGCACCTTCTTGTCTCAATAAGTCCGGAATGTTGTCTTTAATTCTCACAGAATTCCTACATTCCAGTCATTTATCTGAAAAAAGAACATCAAGTTCTAAATCTCAACAACCTGCCGAGTGACTGATGTCCACACCTAGATCTGTCCCTTTCTCGCGTCGAACCCTTGTGCTCCCCCTTTCATCCCCGGCACCTCACGAGTTCACTGCTGGATCCAGGATTTCCTACACCTTGCTTTGATAGCTCCACCAGATCCAGGATCATCTACTGCCCCTGTTTTACACCGTTCTACCTAATCTCCCTCTCTTTCTCTTTCCTTTTCTTTCACCCTCTCCCTCCCAGCCAGTCACAGCACTAAGAGAGCACATACCCCTGTCAAGGGCTTCTTTTCACACAACTAGAAAGTAAGTAAGTAAGTAAGTAGAGGTCATTTGTAAAGCGCCTTTCTAGACCAGGGTCTTTGTGCCCCTTAAATAATCAAAAACAATACACAGTTAAGGCACTGAGCTAGAGCACATCTCTGCCAAGGGTTTTATTTCACACTTGTAGAAAAGCACTTAGATAACTCCTCTATTTTAAACAAAACGTAGCACATACACCCGTCAAGGGCTACTTTGTGTACTCGGGAGGTGCAGAGAAAAGTTGTAGACACCAAGTCTGGTTCTGCTCGAGATTTAGTTAAAATGAAGTTTTCTAATGGTGTTATTTCAACTGCAAAGTTTCTTAAGATTACTCTGAAATGATTTGACAATTTAGCGTATTTTCCGCACTATTAGGCGCACCTGAATAAGGCAGAAAACTGAGAACTGTTTTCATAAATAAGGAACACCGGATTATAAGGCACATAGAATAAAAGATGCACACTCGCTCAAAAACGGTGGCAGTAATCTTCCTCCATAATGCCGCCATGCTGTGACGTGCGTCGTTAATCCCACCCTGTGATGACGCAATGACGCAATTCCGTTTGTAAACAAGTCACCTACCAGATAATGTTCATATAGCAAGCGGTCCGGAGGCTCACTGTCGTTTTTTGAGAAATTTAAAGGCTTTTAAGTGCGCCGTATGGTGCGGAAATTACGGTAAATCAAATTAAATTGAAGTGACAATTGAACCCATACAGCCCATAGTTCCCTTTGACAAACGGAAGGATATTGGTTAAAGGGGGGCGCAGGGGATGGTGCCATTAGAAGCTACCATACAGGTTCCTACTGTCCTGGCGCTAAAGACCCTAAAACTTCTACGATGCTGAGAAAAAGGAAAGTGAAACAAATTTGAGTAGAATGTACCTTCGTCGGCAGAACGGGATTAAAAATAGCGGCAGAGACACTTTGCCGCCACATGCACCTGTTCAGGAAGAACCCGGCGCATTAGTCATGTGGCTGTCGTTTTTTGGGGAAGTGAGAGCCTCAGGTGAATTCCAAGAGCTCTGGTTCGATCTGCTAATATTAGCTCGGCGCCGAAACCATCGGCGGAACATTTACAGATGACAGAAACTCAACGACACCGACCAGGATCCACGAATCTGCGTCTAACTCCAGATAAGTAAGTAAGTAAGTAAGTAGATAACCAGTGTTCTTTTCATTAGTAACCACCAAAAGATTGGTAGGGTTAGAGTTTGTAGCACCTTAAGTTCAGAACCAAGGAAGAAGACACTGATCGTAATGGGGAGTGAAACTAATGTGTTTCTCTGCTTCTCTTTTTCAAGAATTATTTAAAAGTCTGTCCAAAGTGAAAACATCCAGCAACTGCCGTGTTAAACTCAAACCATCTCCCCCTAACGTTAGAATCCCGTTAACATCACCACAACGTAGACCATAATATCAAACTACATTTATCGGTACTCATTGGTACGCGATTGATGAGCTAGCATGTCCACAAGGGGCGCCAACCAGGATTTCTACCAATAGAGAGTCTGTTTATCCGTTAACAGTTCCCCAAATATACTGCTTACTTTCTTCACGACCGGTGGTTACAGTTTTAACTTCCTCATTGTCAATAACGACAACAACACACACTTGGACAATCGACCGCGACGGTCCGCTGGAGACTCGCAAACCATCACCGTGTCGGGATCGGACTCATGCAGAAGATCGGAAGGATCTCAACCACCGCTCCTCCCTCCCATCATCCCGTGTCTCTCACCGACTCCATCAGAAAGCAATTATATCTTAATGGCTGCCAAGATCCATTAACCACATTCATCTAACCTTTAAATATTTCACCAGCGCACCACTTCAGACAAAGTGAAACGTCGAGATTCAAAGAGAGGGCGACAGTTGAAGAACCCTTTGTACGCTCACGAACCGTTTAATCGTAGAAAGACTTTTGGTATATAATCAAATTGCTTTAATTTAAACATCGTGATATGTTAAGAATGTGGAGTTATGCTCTCAAAAGTGGGGATGCCAGTCGCCTGGTACTGGGGCCAGATAGGGATTGTGGTCGTTGGGTTTTAAGCTACGTAATGGTCGTACACGGTCCAACGATATCTTTTCAATGCTGGAAAAGGTTTCAAGTGTGTTGTTGCGAGGTTAGTAAGGCAGCGTATGCACAATGCCTTCCTCTGTTCCTCAACTTGTTTTCTAAATACAAAATAAGTCCAAACAACCAAAGTGCTTTTCTTCTTACATAAAAAATGTGCTTGGTTTGTGTTTTCTTTTGTTTCCCATTTTCAACAGCGTCAACAAAACTAGACATGAATAGCCTCAGAATCGACTTGTTGAAACGACTAAAAGGTATTTCATTTTTACAAATCACAGCTTTTGCTATTTGAAAAGGTCATCTTATTACGTTAAGAATAAAAGTCAAGATAAACTAATAATAAAGTACCTACTTTTAGTAAATGTTAAGGTGATTAGCAAACATGACAATGCGACCCATAGATCTGTGATGTAGTGATGAAGATTTGTGAAGCATTGCCTCACTTTAAGAGCCCACTAGGTGGCACTGTTTACAGAAAACATCTACCATTACTACTGGTATGTCAAACTCTAAGGTTTTTTCACGAGACCAACTTCCTGTTACACGCCCCCATAATGTACTAAAACTATCAATACCCCTGGAGGAGTTGACTTTATGAGCCTTAAATAGTTTTTCTGGTTTTGGTAAATAGCCGATGGCTGTTACTTAAATAGCCCTTTTCTATGTTGTTCTTTTCAGCACTTTACACCGAGTTATGCGTTCAACTATCCACACAGACAATCGCATATTGATGGGAGTAGGCTGCGACGCAGCAAGCCAAATCAACCATAAGGAGCAATCAGTGTAAAGTGTCTTGCTCAGGGACACAACGCCACAAGCTGGGATTGAACCCACAACCTATCAGGCAACAAGTCAACCATTACCATTTGAGCTATAACGTTATGTTAACGTTACCCCAAACAAGCTGAATGCAGAACTACCTGTAAATTGATTTTCTTAAGTTTTATATTCCAAAAATACAAGCTATATTTAATCAATAATGTTTCCAATGAAGGTTGTTTTGTCTCACGCAAACCTATGTTATTTATTATCTTATTCTACAGCGATAGTTGTTACGGTGTTTGGTCCAGCCCTATAAGTGTAAACTTGTCATGTGACTTCGTACGTCACATTCTGTGAAGTGCATTCGCGGTAAATTTCAATTACGCACAGTTTATTAGCGATATTTGAGAGGTTTTTCCCCAAATCCACATCTACTTCTAACTCATGACTCACTACAAAGTTGTTATACATTTTTCTACACAACTTCCTCTTAACACTCCTGAGTCAAACCTCTGAACTCTCCTATTCACGTCCTTCACGTCACCCGGCGTTTGTAAGTGAAACCAAGTTAAAAAAAAACGGATCATTGTTCGAACCACGATGTTTCTGACGAGTCGACTCCGGGACTCGGCGGCGGCGGCGGCGCCTCGTTAGCTAAACATTTCCGGCGCTAATTAGCAACAGTTTGTTTGCTGTAAAGCTAATTTGTATTGTCGCGGAAGCAAACTTTATAAAGTGAGGTCGGAATCACAGCAATCACAGTAATTCACACTTAACCTGCCGCTCGCGAGTTTCCTCGTCCTCGGGGAGACGCGGGTTTTTTTAATTGGAAGCTGCTATTTGACATAATCTAGCTGCACAAAACATGTCCGCCTTTTAGAGGTGATTTAAATCACAGATGTTCACTCGGTGTTGAGGTATTAATAAACCTGGTACCAAAGATGCTGCGACTGAAAGAAGGAAAAAAATTTTTATTTCAATTGTGTTTCCTTTATCAATCATCCTCCTTTAAACTAGGGAATTTTACCCAGAATTCCTTGGGCAATGTTACGGTTTAACAAATGCTCACCATGACAGTGGATTGATAATCGTACAGTTTTTCTTTTGATTTTAACCACAATGTTTATTCATTGTTGTGTGTCAATTAGTGCGTTTGATTTTTAACAACATGTAGTGGTCCCCTCGAATGTGTGAGTGGATTTATGGGTAATGTGTCAATTTGTATGTTCACTCAGACTGCTTTCCATTACTTAGAATACTCTTTTTCACCTGCACACTTTGATTTTTTTGTTTACTTAGTGACTACAAGAGTTTGATACAGTTTAAAAACGTGTGCAGTTTCTTCATACATTTGTGTAAAATTAAGCCTTTGGCGGAGGTATGCCGTCAAAGTGCTTTTCTAGTTTGAGGGAAATAAATACCATTGGCAGACATATGCGCTATCAAAGCGCTTTTCTACAAGTGTGAAATTAAGCACTTGACGGAGGTATGTGATATCTTAGTGCTTTTCTAGTAGTGTGAAATAAAGTCCTTGGCAGAGTTATGTGCTATCTTGGTGCTTTTTTAATTGTAAGAAAATGAAGTCCTTGGCAGGAGAATGTGCTCTTAGTGCTTTTTAATTTGCGTGAAATGAGGCCTTTGTCTGTGGTATGCGCTATTTCAGTGCTTTTATTTTATTCTTAACGTGAAACACATTCAAACAATTTCCCTTTGTGTGATAAGAACTGTATGATTGTGCTCTTCTAAAATGACAACGGGTCAGAATAATTGTTTTGTTTTTTACATCGAGCTTTCGCAACACAAATCAAGGATTCAGATTTAAACCTCTGAGAGTATTTGTTACATTTTAAGATTAGGAAACTCATTTAATCACTTATCCAAGTCTGTGAATACGAGCGTAATTATTCCAATGTGGTTTAATTGGTTAGTTTCATCATGTTTATTGAGTTATTTATGGGACAGAGATCAAAGGACGGGTATCAGCGAGAGGGAAAAACAAGAAAACGCAGTAAAGGTATCAGTACTTTGGCAACACTATGACAAGTCCACACGTGGAGTCTGTTTTAATTTTGTTGTCTCCGACGCATTAACAAGTGTAAACCAGACCCCGGAATTATCCGACAACGACAAAAGTGAGGCGGTTTGACGTGACGAGTTATGACAGTCTGAGAATCGGCTTTTTTTTTTCAATTTGCATTCACCGTTCGTCCGCCCACACGCGTGACACGTCGATACCGCCGCGTCTTTGTTTGACGTTCGTATGAAATCTGCTTAAGTGAGTCACGTTCTCCTGATGAAACACAACAACAACACGATTCCCCGGCCGGACGCGAGTGGGAATAGCAGCTTACGCTTTCTTCTCGCCCAGGATGTTCCCAACATAACTTGCAACTAGCACCAAATCTTGTGTTTGTGCAAAGTCACAATATGTCGAGTCCAAATAAAACCTCTTTTGTTTGTTTTTCGGAGAGAAGATGCTGGAGGATCACGTGGTTCCTCTTCTGGTCGTGGACCCCGCAAGGAGGAGGGCCGAGGTGCTGTGGAATAATTCCGCAGACACACATGGATTGTTAGTTAATTAAACGCAGACCCTAGCCACGTGATTTCACACACACACACATGCACACGCACACACACACACACACACACACACACACACACACACACACACACACACAAATGAGGCTCCAGAGGTTTGGGGGACCAGATGTCGGCAGGGCAGAGCGTGCCACTTGACTAAGGACAGGCTTCATTGAAAATGTGTTTGGACTCCAGAGCTGCTGCTCTACGACTGCATTGATCTCAAGAAAAACCCTTTTACCAACACACAAACACACACAAGGACACACACACACACTTGAGTGAAGACTTCCCCTTTTTCAGAACCACGTAACACATGTCAGGGCATGCACCGACTAGAGGTTTGAAAACTCTCTTCAAACAATCCTTAAGAACATCTACAGTACGTGTCCGAGTGTGTCTTTGTGTTGGTGTGTGACGACATCACACACACATTAACACTACACAAAATGTATTCAATCTGGATAACAGGTGCTTTCGTTTTAAGTTTTAGGGACGAAATCTAAACCAAACACACAATTTCTAACGGATCAAGACAGTCGAGAGGTTGTGCGTCTCCTTGTGTGTGTGTGAGATCTGTGTGTTTACGCGCGTGTGTGTGTGTGTGTGTGTGTGTGTGTGTGTGTGTGTGTGTGTGTGTGTGTGTGTGTGTGTGTGTGTGTGTGTGTGTGTGTGTGTGTGTGTGTGTGTGTGTGTGTGTGTGTGTGTGTGTGTGGCTGTCACAGTCTATAACTGCAGTCATTATGTGAACAGAGAGCAGAACCTCCTGCTCCATGTTATTACTATTATGAGGAGATCTGGGGCACCACAACAACCACACAAGGAATCGCACAAAGAGCTCCGCGGATCACACTGATGTGAGAACAATTCTTGGAAGTCATGGATTCAGAAGAGCTACAGTTTATAAAATGGTGTGAGTCATGTGTGCGACGTTTTTTTTTTTAGCTCGGCCTGGTGTAGTAGTTACATTCTAGACTTGTTTTCTCATCTACAACTTAAACAGACCATCTCAAAAAAGTCATTATAATTAGATTTGTGTTTATTTTGCGGAAACCAAAATTCATACCCTCGCTACAAATATAAATGACTGACTTACTTACAACACAACTGAAATAGAAAAGCACTGATATAGAGCATACCCCTGCCAAGGGCTTTATTTAATAAAACTAGAAAAGATCTAAGAAATAGCATACCCCTTCCAAGGGCCTAATTTCATAGAACTAGAAAAATACTTAGAAATAGCATACACCTTCCAAGGGCCTAATTTCAAAGAACTAGAAAAGCACTAAGAAAGAGCATACCCCTGCCATGGGCCTAATTTCATTGAACTAGAAAAGCACTAAGAAAGAGCATACACCTTCCAAGGGCCTAATTTCATAGAACTAGAAAAGCACTAAGAAAGAGCATACCCCTGCCATGGGCCTAATTTCATTGAACTAGAAAAGCACTAAGAAAGAGCATACACCTTCCAAGGGCCTAATTTCATAGAACTAGAAAAGCACTAAGAAAGAGCATACCCCTGCCATGGGCCTAATTTCATTGAACTAGAAAAGCACTAAGAAAGAGCAAACACCTGCCAAGGGCCTAATTTCATAGAACTAGAAAAGCACCAAGAAAGAGCATACACCTGCCAAAGGCTGAATTTCATAGAACTATAAAAGCACTACGGAAGAGCAAACACCTGCCAAGGGCTTGATTTCATAGAACTAGAAAAGCACTGAGAAAGAGCAAACACCTGCCAAGGGCTTAATTTCATAGAACTAGAAAGGAACTTAGGAAAAACATACCTCTGTCAAGAGCTTCATATCACACAACTATAAAAGCATTAAATGGCTCATACAAGTTAAACACAACTGAGAAAGCAAACGTACAACACACGTTTTTTGTCCTTCAAGGCCACCATAGTTATAACCAGCAGCCGACGACACAGAAAAAACCCTCCTTGGCAGAAGTAATAATGACATAAACGCTCTCTCTCCGCCGCACAAACCACCTGTCGAACCACGTGCAAGGTGTTTCTGTTTTCATTTTCCAGGGACGAGGGAAAAAGAAAAGCTTACACTTGTAAATCTCACGCCAGATCCTCCTGCTCCTCCCTCGCAGCTCCACACACACCAGCTCCACACACACACCAGCTCCACACACACCAGCTCCACACACACCAGCTCCACACACACCAGCTCCACACACACCAGCTCAACACACACACCAGCTCCACACACACCAGCTCCACACACACCAGCTCCACACACACACCAGCTCCACACACACCAGCTCCACACACACCAGCTCCACACACACACCAGCTCCACACACACCAGCTCCACACACACCAGCTCCACACACACACCAGCTCCACACACACCAGCTTCACACACACCAGCTCCAAATGAGAAGCTGAGAAAATGTGCGTCTGGACGGGAGGTTTGTGGTCGTGTGAGTGTGCGTCCATGTTTCAGGACCGAGAACAGTCACTGCTTGTTTTATTGCCTAATGATGAACACCTGCAACAACCAAGGAAGGAGAGAGAGAAGAAAAAAAAAAAAAAAAAGGTTGAGGGCAGACAAAAGACTTAGATCAGAGAGAGAGAGTGTGTGTCGAGGAATGTGTGTGTGTCTCAGATTACATTCTTGTGCACGGAGCTCACACACACACACACTTCTCAGTATTTCCCTTCGTGTGTTTCAACAAACCGTCTGACATGATCCAGAGGAAGATGAAGAAGCTGTTTTTACAAGAGTCCGACTCCGCGACCAGGAAGAAAACTGGTTCAGTTTTACATGAAAAGTGACTCAAAGAAAAGTGTTTTAAATTTCTCACTGGTGACTTTTTCAAGAGATCTAGATCAGAACCAGTACCAAGTCTGGTACCTGGTCAGGACGGTCTCATGACGCCTTCACTGACCTCTTTATTTTGACTCATCACCGTGAGTTTTATATGAATATGGATTTAAAGTAGAAGTACATTTCTTAAGTTACACTATGTGGAAATTAAGACATTTTTAAAACTATGACTTCACTCATTTTCTACTCACCCTCATGTCAACCAAGGGTTGGGATTATTTAGTTTAACATGTTTAATTATATATATTTTAATCACCATTAAAGGGAAATGGTTTCTTTTTTAAACAAGACAAGACTTCTTGAATCACGATCCAAATGCTTCCCTTGCACTTCATTCTCCACATGATAATATCAACACGCGTGTAAATCGATGGTCTCCAGCGGTCCATGAAGCTTTTGTAACGCGGCCACAAAGAAAGAAAAAGAGGTTTTCAATCATTTATCTCTGTGTTTTTATTTTCTAAAATAACATTTACCTGTGACTCATGTCAAGTCAAGACGCTCGTTTCATTCGAGTTCATTCAAAAAATAAACCTGTAAACCAAAAATCCAAAAATGATTAAAAAACCTTTAATTGAGAACATCTTGTTGCACAGATACCAGTCCAGAGCGACTTCTGAGTTATAGTGAGATTTTTCATGCACTTTATGTTGATTTTTTGCCAGTCAGGACATTTTTAACTTTGCTATATTTATGTGAAGGTCGGTCCAAGAACACAAAGCCGACATTAAACCAGCCTGTGGTGCAAAAAAGGTTTGAGACCCAAAGTGTAGATTGTCAAGTCAATGTTTAAAGTAAGATATTAAAAAAAACAGATATTTCAAGCTCTTACAGGCCACAATAAATAACTTAGTGGGCAGGATTTGGCCCTCCGGCCAGTATTTGACACTTGTCATCTTACGGCAGTGGCAACTGGTAACATTTTTTACAGCATTATTCCTCATTCTATTGATTATTTCTGTCTGGTAAGTCTTTTATTTTGAAAGAAAACCACATTTTCTCTGATGCCACGTTAGCATGTGTTACGACAACCTGTTTCTGTCAAGTTTACTCGATAAATAAACCTGTTAACTCGTGAAAATGAGTGAAAAACACACCGTCCTTTCATATCAATAATGACAAAAACACAACTTCGCTCACACATCGAGCACCGACTCTCTAAAAGCTCGGAGACACACACGTACAGAACAACATCGTCGGCATACAATCAAACAAGAAAACGTCTTGTTGTAACCAGAGCGCTTGCTGACTCAGCGTTATTTACTTTTTTTGCCAGTCACTCTACTTTATCTCAAGGTCGGTCTGTAAAAAATAATGTGGACATCAAACTAGCAAAAGTCGGATCTACGGGAAGAAGAAAATACCCATTAATAAATGAACTACATTGACTTAAAACACAAACTATTGTCGTCTTGTTAGCTTAACCATCAGTGTTCAGCGCCGCCCCCTGTAGGTCGACTCTATAACTTCTGGTTTAGCTATTGTCTTTGTTTGAACAAATGACGACGCAGCGTTTAAGGAACCCTTTGTTTCATATCGACATAAAGGATGAACAACGTGGTCGTTTTTTTTTGTATTTTCTCCGAGTGTTCGGTGCAGCCATCAGTCCAAGATGATGACTTGAGTAAATCTTGTTGATTTACACCTCATTCTTGCAAGAACACAGCAGCAGGAAAACAGCTTCATAAAGCCACATTTATTGGATAATTGGTCTTTGAAATGGCTCCCAGCTATCGGAGGATGGTCGTCCAAGAGGCAGCCGAGTGAGAAATGAGTGAAAAGAGGGAAGTAAGGAGGGAGGGAAACAGCCAGACTGAGAACTAATGTTCACCTAAATATCCTCTTAAACCGAAGGCTGAACACGGTCTGGTGTGGACGTGGATCCAGCCTGGGAGTCCACGGCAGGACCGGACAAACCGGATCAATCCTCAAAGAGAATTTCAATTTCAAGCTCGGGAACCTGTCGTCGTTTTAATAAGCGTACCCACAATGCAACAGCCACCATGGAGCCCGGTGAAGGATTGTTTGAACACAAACTTTTAAAGGATGTGACGCGTTGATGCCAGAGAGTAGAAGAAGGATGGAAGTAAGAAGATGCTAATGCTAGCATGACTAGCACAACAAACTATATTTTTAATACAATATTTGTATCTTTTATTTCCTCAACAACCACATATCATCCAGTCGCTGTCGTCAGAAAAAAGAGGGATGGAGAAATCATGGGCAAACTAGAAAAAGAAGAAAAATATGCAAAAAAATTGAATAAAGTGAAGCAAATTAAGATTATAATGTTATTTCATAGTACATTATTTGACGAGAAACATTAAAGCACATTATTTTGAAAGGCTGAAAGAGAGGGATGAAGAAACGATGGGGAAACGACATAGATTATAGAAGCTAAATATGATTACTTTGACTTTTTAATTTACATTATTTCAAGTAGAACATTAATGAACATTTAATAATATATAGAGTCTTTCAATAATCCTTCTAAATTCCTATTTTCGAGGGACAAGAAATACTCACAAACAGAACAGATGAAAAGCTGGAACAAAGGGATGAAGACACAACCGGCAAACTAGAAAAAGCATGAAAGAAAATGCACAAAAATATAGAATAAAGTGAAGATAACGTAGATTATATTGTTTTTTATTGCACATTATTTGACGTCAAAGTATTTTTCAATAATCCTTTGGAATTAGAATTTTCGGAGACAAGAAATGCTCACAAAAAGTCAAATGTAAAAGCTGATGAAAGCTAAAAAAAAAAAGCTAAAAAAATTACAAATTATAGAATAAGAATTTTATGACTTTGATATTTTATTGTGCATTATTTGATGTAGCAAATTCAAGCTACTTTAAAAAATGTTTATTGTCACTAATCCTTCAGAATTTGATTTTTTTTTTAGAGACAAGATAAACTCACAAATAGAACAAATGAAAAGCTGAAACAGAGGGAAGAAGATTTAATGGGAAAATAATATAAAGTTGAATACGATTTTATTTTTTATTTGATTGTACATTATCAGATTTTTAAATACATGTCACAAAATGAAAGCACTTTTTTCTAAAAAATAGTTTTGGGACAAGAGAAACCCAAATAAAAACTGTGGGAAATATAGAAAAAAATAAAAATTGGACAGTAAATAAAAATGAAAATCATTAGAAATAACAGTGAGTTTGTTGTGAGACATAATCAGGCTTTAGTTTCACTCTGACCTCATACATACAATCACTTTACACTGTTCTCTCTCCTCTACCTCTCTCCTCCCTCTCTTCCTCTCTCTCCTCTTCCTCTCCCTCTCCTCCCTCTCTCCTCTCCCTCTCTCTCCCTCTCTCTCTCCTCCCCCTCTCTCTCTCTCCTCTCCCTCTCTTCCTCTATCTCCTCCCTCTCTCCCTCCCTCTCTCTCTCCCTCTCTCTCTCCCTCTCTCTCCTCTCTCTCTCCTCCCTCTCTCTCTCATCTTCCTCTCTCTCCTCCCTCTCTCCCTCTCTCCCTCTCTCTCTCCTCTCCCTCTGAGTCGGTCACAGCAGAAGATCGTTCACACTGAGTCTGGTTCTGCCTTAGGATTCTGCCTGTTAAAAGTATGTTTTCCCTCTGGTTTGTCTCTTCTCTTAATAAATGTTATTTAAACTTGAAACTCTGATTTTAACCTTTAATTCAAATGAATGAAATCAAACTTCCATCGCTCTGATGTGTCAGCGACTGATTGAAGTCAAAATAAAGATATGAAGATGTTTTTAGAAGGAGCTCAGAGACTGAGTGACAAACACTGTTTCACTCACGGTGACCATGTGACTTCAAGTGAATCAATTCTTCTTCTACGATAAATGAGTTTGAAACTATCAGAGAAGAACTGATGCGGTCATGTTGACAGAGCTGTGAGGAGGAGAGTCGTGGAGACAGAAGGAGGAGAAGAAGAGGGTGATGACCTCAGTGAAGGACCTGCAGGTGTGAAGGAGGAGATGTTGAAGACCAGAGACAATGTTTGGAGCCAAGCTTCACTATTCATGACACTGTGGAATGTGAGGGAGACATCAATGTGCACACACACACACACACACACACACACACACACACACACACACACACACAAACACCCCCCCCCCCCCACACACACACACACACGCACGCATGCATATATATAAACATACATGTATGCACTCACACACACACACACACTTATGTGTTTATATATATATATAAACACACACATGTGCAAACGCACACACACTTACATGCACACACATATAAACACACACCAACACACACACATATATATAAACATACAGGTATGCACTTATATACTCATATTTACACACACACACATACTTAAACACATACACGTGCAAACACACACACATGTACACGCACAAAAATATAAACACACACACATATATACACACACACTCGTATAAACACATACATATACACACAAACCCATACACACACATACACTCATATAAACACACATAAGCACACACACATGCACTCACCGACACACACACGCACACTCGTATAAACACATACATGCAATCGTACACACACTCATATAACCACACACGTACACACTCATACGCAAACACAGACTCACACCAACACACTCATATTCACACACACACACCCCTATTCACACACACACATATTCAAACACAGACATATTCACACTCATATTCACAAACCCACTCATATTCACACACTCACACACACACACACATATTCAAACACACACTCATATTCACACATACACACACATGCACACACACCCACACACAGACACACACACACACAGTGCCAGATGTACTTTAACGAATAAGAAGTCCGGGTCAACACAGATTCTAACTTTGATATTGATCTTTGCCACTTAAACTGATTAGTGTGGAAGTTCCCTTGAGCAAGGCACTGACAGAGCTTCCTTTGAGACCATTATTGTCACAAACATTTCTTTATGGAGGATAAAAACGTTTTAATAAATGCATTTACCATCAGTCAGAGTGTGTCTGGTTAATGCTTCTGTTTACGTGTGTGTGTGTCCTGATATGTGTGCGTGTGTGAGCAGGGGTGTGTGTGTGTCCTGATATGTGTGCGTGTGTGTGAGCAGGGTTGTGTGTTCCTTGTCCTTCTTCACACAAGCAAATTCCAATTCTGTGTCCTTGTACACAACAGCAGCCGCACGTTGAAACCAAAAAGTACCTTGTTGTGTTATTTTACATTTTCAAACTGACGTTTTATTCACATCTGTGTGTGAGTGTGTTTGTGTGTTTGTGTTGTGTACGTGTGTGCAGATTGTGTGTCCTATTTTCTTCTCTCTATCATCGTTACATCCTTGTGTTATATGAACTTGGACTACTGCATTAATTTACTGTAGTGTACGTCACACACACACACAGACACACACCGACATGCACACACTCACAAACACACACACACAAACACACACACACACACAGTAAATTGTGTGGAACATCCCAAGTGCCATCTGGTCCTGTGACGTGCCAGACAATGTGTGTGTGTGTGCATGTGTGTGTAACTTTTTGTGTGTAGATGCATGTGTGTGCTGGGATGGGGGTGGCATATCTCTCTTTGTCACACACGCACACACACACACACACACACACACACAACTTGGCAGTGCCACTGTGGGTGCCAGCGCTGCCAGAGACTGAGAATAAAACAAAAGCCGGGACAAACCATCCTGCTGCTTCCCTCATGTTCCACCTCTAACTCTGAACCACATGGTTTAATCCAGCGCTCGCCGCGGTGTGAAGGTTCAGTGTGTCGCTGGCACGTCTGCTCGCACACTTTTCAACAATAAACAGCTCACACTCACACACTCACACTCTCCACGCTCACTCCTGAGTCCTCACTCGCCGGCGAGATCCGTCTCCAGAACCGACGACTGATAATTAAATCATTATTTTTTACAGACAAACGTCTCATCAAAGATTCATCTTAAAAGGCCGATGTTAAAATAAACATGAATGTCACCATCAAACTGGTTTTTAATTTATTACATTTATTTTAATTTAATTTAAGGATTTTTTTCAAGTTATTTTATGATTTAATATTTCAAATAAAACAGCAAAATAAGTTATAATTAATACATCGATGAAAGGTTATCTTGTTCAGTCAAATTGAAATATAATGACACATATAAAGTGTAATCTTGTAGAAATGGTTAATATTACAAGTTAAAGAAAGCAAAGTTATTTTACTTATTTTAAACTATACTACCTACCTACCTATACTACACATTTTTGGGGGGTAATTTTTAATATGAATGAAAGAAGAGGTTAGCAAAATAAATAAAATGTGTTACAATATTTGAATTTATTCTTTTTTTTTAGTATATAATAAAATACAGATTTTAACTGGCGCTTTTACTGTAATACTTTTAAGTTTTAAACCTAAAAAATGTTTGTTTTTTTCTGAAGTTTATTTTCTATTCTTGTCTTTTATTTCCTTTTTTTTGATGACGACGACAACGGTGAAGATGAAGATGAAAATAATGATGACGATGATGATACAGACGATGACAATGACGATGATGACGATGAAGATAAAGATAAATATGATGATGACAATGACATTGATGATGATGAAGATGATGATGATGATGATGATGAAGATGATGATGATGAGAAATATGATGAAGATGATGACAATGATGGAGATGATGATGATGATTAAGATGATGATGAAGATGAAGATGAAGATGATGATGATGATGATGATGAGAAATATGATGAAGATGATGACAATGATGGAGATGATGATGATGATTAAGATGATGATGAAGATGATGATGAAGATGATGACAATGACACTGATGACAATGACATTGATGATGACGACAAAAAGGATGAAGATGATGATGATGATGATGATGATGATGATGATGATGATGATGATGATGATGATGATGATGAAGATGATGATGTTGATGATGATGATGATGATGAAGATGACACTGATGACAATGACATTGATGATGAAGAGGATGAAGATGATGATGATGATAAAAATGATGATGAAGATGAAAATGATGATGTCATTTATGAAGATGGTGACAATGATGGAGATGATGATGATGATGAAGATGACATTGATGACGAAGACGAAGATGATGATGATGATGATGATGATGAAGATGATGAAGATGAACATGATGATGAAGATGATGAGCGGCTGAACTTCAGGACTCCAGACTCCAAACGACGTCACAACAAAAAGCCTTGGTTCACCAACAAACACTTGTGTGTTCAGGTGCATTTTGTTAAAGCTGGTTTGTAAACACTCAACACTGACACCGAACTCCCAAAACAGTGCAGCTCGTCACCACACACACACACACACACACACACACACACACACACACACACACACACACACACACACACACACACACACACACACTCCTCCCTGAAGAAGTTGCAGACTCTAATTGGAGTGGTGTTTATTGTAATTGGCAGCCCGACAGGTTGACATCCTCTCGCTTTATTTTTTTAAGAACTGCATAATTAGGCTGTCTTGATTTTAAAGCAGCGGAACAGGTGTGTGTGAGTGTGTGTGTGTGTGTGTGTGTGTGTGTGTGCGGCCAGGTTCACCTCTGCTGAACAGAGGAGAGCAGAGACTGTGACTGGACTCACAAAACACTCACAGACGACCTGGACGCACACTGGCCGTTGACTTTGGGGAAGAACAAACAAAGCAGTGTGACGGACGTGTGGTGTGTTTTGAATCGTTGATCTATAATCCAGCGTCACTCACACGGGGTTGCCAGAGCCACTCAGCATCCCCCCAATAAACCTTCATCTCTCCAGTCACGCTTTCACTCCACCTGTCCGTCAACACATCCTCCTCGTCTCCAACACAATCATAATAGACAACACATCACATGCACCACAACAGTGTGTACTATTAATTACAGAGTTGTGTGATGGATCAAATGTACCACAACAGTGTGTACTATTAATTACAGAGTTGTGTAACGGATCAAATGTACCACAACAGTGTGTACTATTAAAGACAGAGTTGTGTAACACATCAAATGTACCACAACAGTATGTACAATTAAAGACAGAGTTGTGTAACACATCAAATGTACCACAACTGTGTGTTCAAGTGCATTACATAAAGAGTTGTGTAACAGATTAAATGTACCACAACAGTATGTACAATTAAATACAGAGTTGTGTAACAGATCAAATATACCACAAGTGTGTGTTCAAGTGCATTAAATAAAGAGTTGTGTAACAGATTAAATGTACCACAACAGTATGTACAATTAAATACAGAGTTGTGTAACAGATCAGATGTACCACAACTGTGTGTTCAAGTGCATTAAATAAAGAGTTGTGTAACGGATCAAATGTACCACAACTGTGTGTTCAAGTGCATTAAATAAAGAGTTGTGTAACAGATTAAATGTACCACAACAGTGTTTTCAATTAAATACAGAGTTGTGTAACACATCAAATGTACCACAACAGTGTGTAGAATTAAATACAGAGTTGTTTAATGGGTCTAATGTACCACAACAGTGTGTACAATTTAATACAGAGTTGTGTAACAGATCAAATGTTCAACAACAGTGTGTACAATTAAAGACAGAGTTGTGTAATGGATCAAATGTACCACAACTGTGTGTAGAAGTGCATTAAATATAGAGTTGTGTAACACATCAAATGTACCACAACAGTGTGTACAAGTGCATTAAATAAAGAGTTGTGTGTACCTGTATCAAAGTTGTTTTGAAGACCATCAGAGTTCCTCTCCTCAAGTTTAGAAAAAACATATTTTTAAGTCTGTTTTTAAATATGATTTTAAACTATTATGCTAGAGTCAGAGCTGTTGCCTGTTTGAATGCATGCTGTTTTCTTAAACTCTCTGTTGCCCCCAGCAGTAGCGGAGGAAGTACTGCAGGGACAAACAAAATACAGGTGAGAGTAAAAATAAAAATATAAAATAAATTTACGCCTGTGCAGGTGTAAAAAAAGTGCTCCACAGAATAGACAAAAATCCATTCTAAAAAATAACAATAATAGTTATCGTTTCTAAAACAAATAAAATAAAGCATGAGAAAATGATATAGATAAAAGGTAATCTTGTTTAAAAAGTGGAATATAAAGGAAATATGATGAAAGCAATTATAATATAATGACAAATTTAAAGAGTTATCATGTAGAAATGTTTCTATAAAGTAACATTAGCATGTAACTCTTGACTCTCGTTTCGGTCAATTTTACTCAAAAAATAAAAGTGTAAACTAGTGACAATGAGCTAAACACAGAATTATTTATTTAGCAACAGTTTTTATCTGAAGGTTGTTTCAAAATTAAAATATTCCAGGATGCTGAAAAAAATCGAATTAAACCTCAAAATCACCTATTATTTGTTATTTTCCGCATGAAAAATATGCACACTTTACATGTCGGGTCTGTTCACCGAAACACAAGATTTTATCCTTTTAAAAAGCTAGTCATTGTCATAAATTGACATTTAGGGTCTTAAATCTTCATATATTTGACTAAATGTTAAATACCTGATGAGCAAAAAAATATCCGACCTAATTTAACCGTGTTGCTGGTAAAGAAATAGACTATTTAAGAATAATTTTTAGAAAGAAATGCAAAAAAAACAACCTTTTTGCTAATAATTATGAGCTGAGGCTGGTTTTAAAATAAATTCCCCTGAATCAGAAATGTTTTTATAAAAAGTACCTTAATAAATAAGAAATGAAATGTACTCAAAGTTACTGAAACAAGTATTTTCCATAATACAATTTAACTTAGTATATTTAAAAAAGAAAGTCACATTTCTTTTACAGAAAATGCTATTTCTAACAGCTTGTTTAAAGGCCTGAAAACAAAAGTGTTTGTGGAATGCCTTGCGTTGTCTCTGGGGCAACACAAGGATACCTTATCTTTGGGTCACCTTGACCCTGAGATAACAAAATAATAAAACATCCCTTCAGTTGTTTCAAACAATCCCCTCCAAAAAAAACCCCTTCATAACACAGAACCAACTCCTCGCTGCTTTCAATCTAATGAGTCAAAGACATCAAATCTTTGCTGATCCGAGCTTTATCTCCGCCCAGAACATCTCGGCGCCGCCTTTGGGGAGAACATATGGTTCTCCTCCGACTCGGCAGCGAGCGGCCCGTCCAAGCAAGAGGCACGTCACTCTCCAGAGCCTTCGGAAAGAAACACAAAACCCACGCCGAAGCTCTCGCAGCCTAACCTTGAAATCACTGCCATTATTAGCCGGATCATTATTAGCGTTTGAAAAGTAAATGGAGCTAATAATATTTGCCATTATGGCTCGAAAAAAAAACGCCTATTAATGCCTAATCCGCGCTACAATTAAAGACACAGTCGAGTGTTTTTGTGCGTCGCTCGGCGTTTTCTTGCCAAGGAAATGAGACAATTTAGCAGCCTCGGAGGGAGAGGGGGGTGCAGGGGGGTGTTATTAAGCTGCTGCTTTAAAAGATCAGCTGGGTGTTTGAGTGACGGGTGTAACCGAGGCAGATTTGACTGAATAGAGACAAGAGGGGTGTTAGCAGGGGGGTGGGGGGGGGGCGCTCGCTCGCTGAAGTGCGTTATCTGTCTCAGTACAAGTGCATCAAATCAAACGGTGGCGGAGATATTATTAAAGCACCCCCCCCCCCCACACACACACACACACACTCACACACACTCTCTCTTCCCCGGCTCTGAACTGTGACTTAATAAGATACGCCAATTAGCCGAACAAAAATCAAGACGTGCCATCGGGGTTGTATCTGTTCTTGCCCGAAAACATCTCGCTGCGTGTGCGTGAAACCTTGGCTGGCGGAGGCTCGGGCGGGTCTTTTGACAGTTAGAGGGACAGAAGTGACAGCTTCATGATTGCAGCCATTGTTCGCCACGAGAGCTGCGTTTGTGAAGGGAAGCGTCTTCGTGTCAGAGATTGCGATAATCCGGCAGCGGAGATTCAATGCCTTTGGATGTAAACGTGTGGGATAAAACCACCGTGTTTGTTATCGGCTGATTATTGAGGGGTTCAGGTCTTTACTTTTGGATCGTGACTTCATCTGAAGTTCTGAACATCTCCTCACACGTCTATGCCACACAACAAACTTGTCGCCCAGTAGGAAAATATCAATACACTTAAATATCACTTTCTTCTTTTTCACAATACGACCGATACTCAACAGCACTGTATCGATATTATACTCTTTGTTATCAAAGTAATTTTATGGTTTATGTTTCAATAAAGTGCGTAGGAAGTGAAATTATTTTATTACTCATAAATATAAAAAGATTCACCACATTTGTTCATTTTTGTGTTGCAATTCAACTTCCAGCAGCTAGGTGGAAGCGCTCATTCCGTTGTCCGCCGATAGATCTACGAGATTCCGGTGATGACTAAGGATGAGAGGATACAGTCGATTCAAAAAGTTTTTTACGCTGATTTTTGGACATATTTTGGTTTCAAAACAAATGAAAGAAGTTACGACTCCATCAAGAGTCATGTGGTCTGTAAATACTGCAACACCAGAGTCAAGTACTCGACAATACTACAAATATATCCTTGTTACTACAGTATCGCAATAAACAAAATGATAACAAATGTGTTTGTGGTATCCCTTGTGTTGTCTCTGGGTCAATGCAGTGGTGGAGGTCGTTCACCTTGGCCCAGAGACAACACAAGGGATACCACAAACACATTTGTTTACGGGCCTCCGGGTCACCTTGACCCAGATATAACACAAGGTATATCACAAACACTTTTTTTCTCAGGCCTCCGGGTAACCTTGACCCTTCGACATAAGGGATACCACAAAAACATATTTTTTCAGGTTTAGGTCACCTTGACCCAGAGACAACACAGGGGTACCTCAAACACATTTGTTTTCAGGCCTCCGGGTCACCTTGACCCTGGGATAACACAAGGGATACCACAAAAAACATATGTTTTCAGGTTTGGGTCACCTTGACCCAGAGACAACACAGGGGTACCTCAAACACATTTGTTTTCAGACCTCCGGGTCACCTTGACCCTGAGATAACGCAATAGTTAACATCAGTTCATCACTGATACAGTGCTGTTGATAAGATATCATTATAAAATAATCAGATTTAAAGTGTATCAAAGCTTCCTGACACTAGGTGTTTAAAAAAATGGCTCCACAGAAAAAAGTCTGTAAAGGTAAAGCCTGAGATGAATGTTTCTTCTTTCTTTAGTGATGGAAGAATTCCTGCAGCTCCACCTGCAGCTCAGGCTCATCATCCCAAGACGCCGTCCTACCTGATGATTGATCTGTTCGTGATTTTCAACCTTGGAATTCCACCCGTAAAGTTTTCTCGTTGTTTATCAATTACTTCACCCTTTACTCACGTGGATCGTCTCGGTGCGGTCGTCGCCACCTGCTCGTCCAGCCGAGGAACGACTACCCAAAATAAATGTCATTAAAGACTGACTCAGCAGCGGCGGCCGACGTCAGCGTGGCCCCACAGATGTGACCACCGCGGCCCCGTATCAAAGCGTGGCCCCGGTGACGACAACTCAACTTCCTGACCACTGAGCACTCATCTGTTCAGGGACCGCACGGCCATGGAAAACACATTTTCCGTGTCGCTTATTCCCTGACGGGAGGTGGCGAGGGAGACTGGAGTCTATCCCAGATTCTTCGGGTGAGAGGCGGGGGACACCCTGGACAGGATGCCAGCCTGTCACAGGGCACACAAAGACGCACAACCATTCACACACACACTCATACCTACGGGCAATTTCCCAGAGCTCTCAATCAACCTCTGTATGTTTTTGGACTGTGGGAGGAAACCGGAGTGCCAGGAGTAAACCCACGCAACACGGGGAGAAGATATAAACTCCACACAGAAAGGTCACAGGTTTCATCGCAGGTAGTTGAACCGACAACCTTCTTGCTGTGAGGCGAACCACTGCACCACAGTGCGCCTCGTGGTAAAAAACAAACTCTTTTATTTAGATATAAATATTTGTATTTTAATAAATAATCTTAGTTTCTATGTAGTGTTTTACTCAAGGGACTCCAGTTTCCTCCCCTAAAACATTTAGATGTTGATTCAAGAACTGATATGCTGGCCACCTGTTCAGGGTGTCCCGAGCCTCTCACCCAAAGTAGCTGGGATAGACTCCAGAAAATGAGTGAATAAAAAAGGGTATGCGTTTAGAAAAGTGTACAAGATACTTTTGTATATCCTTCCGGGACAATGACTTTATGTTATTTTCATTTTACTCAAAATCTCTCTCTTCCTCTTTTTTAAGGTTTAAAGTTGAAGAGTTTCTCCTGCACTTCTGTCTCGAGCCTTTTGGGGTTTTTTATTTTTCCTTTTTTTACACTAATTTAAATTGACATTTTCAGCAATAGGTTTAAAACAACACTTGTTTGAAGTTAAAATATTAAAACTGTAATAATAACCGAAACACGTTCACTCTCTACAGCAAAAATATGTGTATTTACCAAAACAGAACTTTCCTTTATTATTTTAAACTAAGTTTATCTTCATTTTCTGCTTTTGCTGTTTGCTGACATCCATTTTATCTGTCCCTTATCTTATCTTAAACACTGACATACTTATAGATCACAATATCATGACAAAGAATCTGCTTTAATTGTTATTTTGACTTGTTCACAGGTTTATTTTGGAGAAATCTGAGTTTTGACGTGTTAAAAGTCAGAGACTAATGTTAGTTAAAAGTAAATAACATATTTAAAAAATATATAAAACAACTATCAGACAGTAATAATCAATAGAACAGAATTGTTTTTGTTCCGTGAGGCAACGTAAAAAGTGCCTCACGCACCTGTCGTCGGGGGCCACTGCTCATAAGTAATACATCAATAAACTCGGCTAAGATCATGAAACAATCCACCATCAAGGGACCAAATCGGAGATTCTTCATCAACAGACCAGCTCCATAAAAACAAGGGCATATTTAATGCAAAAACCGAAAGTGTTGGACCCGAATGAACACAAACAGATCTATTCGTGGATTCAAACATGGAGACGCAGGTTCAATTCCTCATGAAAAGACCAGTTAGACACGGAGGTTCTGGAGACAGGTTTGAGGATTTATTTATCTGATGAGGATTTGGACCGACACCTCCCGGAACATGTCAAGACGTTAAAAAAAAAAAAAAAAAAAAAAAAAAAAAATTGGAAACGACAACCTTTCCCATAATGCGCCCCGGATTTCAAATCCTCCCTTCGCTGGTATTTTTGGGCGCTCAATTCACCTGCCGACACAAAGGCGGCTAAACATAAACGCGGCACAATCGGCAGCCGCGTCCCGGCTGACACGCTCAGCCCACGGTCATCACCAAAAACCCGCCGCTGGATTAGGCGTTTGAATTATTGGGAGATTTCGCCGCGCCGGGTTGTTATTTCGGGATCATCCCTGGAAAGAGAATGCACACTTCAAACTGTGTGTGTTTCTAATCTCCTCCTGGATGGTTCCGTGCAGCCAGTAGCTTCACTGGGCCTGTCAAGCGCTGCCACCGTCTATTTCAGGTCTTGGCTGCTTTGGCTGATTTTGGGGCGGCTAACACTGTTATAACCAGTCAGACGTGTCGTTTGTCTCCCTGTCAGCCGGGGTTTGGACGCGGAATGTGTGTCTCCGCGAGTGGGCGTGCGTGTGTTTGTGTGTAAAATAAGGCCAAAAATGGGGGTGAAGGAAGAAGGTCTGAGGACAAGAATGCAAACATTTCCATTCCTGGCGTCTGAAGTAGTTTGAAGCTGCGAACGGATATCGAAGCACTTTTGAAGACGAGTTTCATCGAGTTAACAGACGAGAAGCTAAAGTAGTCGTCACTAGGATAATTGACGAATGATTAAAGATTATATATTATTTAACAGTTGTTATATCTAAGGGTCAAGGTGACCCGTAGAAATGTGTTTGTGGTATCCCTTTTGTTGTCTCTGGGTGAAGCTGAACGACCTCCCTGGCTTCCATAAATACATAAGAAGTGGTGAAGGTTGTTCATCTTGACCCAGAGGCAACACATGGGATACCACAAACACATTTGTTCTGGGTCTATGGTTCACCTTGAGACCTCTGATAACACAACATAAACAAGATGTTTTTGTTTGTCTTTAACTTCATATTTTCTATGTTGTATTTCTGACAAAAAGCTATGAATGAGACACAAATAGAGACTTTACATGTGTGGAATTTTCATGTTTTTTGTGGACAAAAAAGGAAGATTTCTGCCGTTTTATTTTTTAATTTGAATCTATTATTTGATTGTATTAACAGGAAAAACTAGTAGAAGCGTATATTGGCAGGAATCTGTCGATACGATACGTATGACGAAATAGCGGCAATAATAAGATATACAGTGATACTGTAGTAACAAGGATATATTTGTAGTATTGTTGAGTACTTGACACTGGTGTTGTAGAATTTACAGACAACATGACTCTTGACAAAGTCGTAACTGCTTTCATTTGTCTTGAAATGAAAAAATAAGTCCAAAAATTAACTTAAAACTCCTGGACAACTGTATCCTCTCGTCCCCAGTCATCGCCAGGAAGTTTAATTGAAACACAATAAAAAAAATATAAAAATAATTTTACACAAACTGAAATGCAAAAAAACATAAAATATATATAATTATACTCCAGAAAAATAAAATCCTTTTTTCTATCTTGATTAAGTGCTGTTCAACATCCATATGAATATTTAACCCTTGTGTTATCTCTGGGTCAAGGTGACCCGAAGGCCCGAAAACAAATATGGTTACCACACAGGCGTCTGGGTCACCTTGACCCAGAGATAACACAAGGGTTGAGTGTATAGATATTTTCTCTCATCCATAACAATAATCTTTTTATTATATTTTAGAGTCAGTGAGTCGACAGGAAGCAGATCAACCCTTTCACAAAAGTGAGATTTCAAAGAGTAGTTTTCACAACAAAGTCACAATCGACCCCGAGGACCTGAAATCAATGTCACCGAGTCTCCGCTCGGGACCTCGGCTCTGGAGCGTCTGTGTGTGTGTGTGTGTGTGTGTGTGTTTGTGTGTGTGTGTGTGTCGCAGGTCTGCGGAGTCTTAATGAGCTGAATTCACAAACAGCGTCAGCTCATCAGAATCCTGAGGGTTGCAGAAAGACACAGCAGGGGGCAGCGAGTGTGAGATGCATCTTGTGTGCAGCAGGAATGTCTGTTCAGAGAGTGTAAACCTGTCCAACCTGCAGCCCCGAGGGTTGGAACTCCACACATTTCACAAGAACGCAGCTTTTCTTTCTTCACCCAAAAGAAAAAACAAAACCCAAACATGTTCATGCATCAGCCCCGGAACTGTGGTCCACGTAAACAACACGACGAGGTTAGAAAACAAAAGACTCGTTTAGCAAAATGGCTTCCAAGACCATCCAAGAGACGACAAAAGAACCTGCTGTGAGATCTTTATCCAGAACCTGTCTCCTCAGGAGCGACGGTCGCTCACCGAACCTCCGTCATTAAGGAACGATTAGGATTCTTGCAACGATACCATGATATTTGGAATAATGAGGAGAAGGAAGTCGTAATCAGTGCGATCTCAAGAGCCTTTTATTCTGAAATATCACCAGAGAAAACAACAAATATTCAAGTAAATGGTCCTGGATTCACTGGAAATAAACGTGTACTTGAGAGGTTTATTTTAATTATTGTTTGAATTTTTTTTAAGATAATGTTATTTATAAAGTTTTTTCTTTTCTAACAGGTATTTAGAAAATATTACTTTTTTTTAACCATATTTTTGCAGCTGAAGGCCTCCAGTGCCTTTTACTTCTACTTTTATTGGACTCACACTTGCTTGTTTTTTTTAATTTTTTTGTACAAATGCTTATTGTTTTTGATATACATTATTTTATATTTGTATTTGTGTAATTACCTTTGTTTTAAAATCATTTTATTATACTCATTGTTATTTTTATTTGTTAATGTATTGTTATTTATGTTTTTGTTATTGTTTTCAATGTGTATATAGTATGTGCTTATATAATATGTTTGTTTCAGATTTTTCCAAATTTCCCAATGAGTGTAGAATGAAGAAGAAACATATATAAATAAATATGTTAAGTTGACTGTTTTTTCTACTTTTTCCAATTATTTAGACTTAAAATTAATCATTTTAACTACATTTTTTAACAGTAATTTCAACACAACACTCCTGGAGGCCTCAAGTTAAATGCAGTGTTTTATTAAAAGATTTGCTAAAAATGTATTAATTAATGCAATCGTAGATAAGAGGCTGCCAACAGGTAGATGGCGCTCTACTAATAAATCACATATTCAGTTCAAAGATGAGATAAAAAACAAGATTATTTATATTTTAAAAAATAGCTACTTTTGATTTAATTCACCTCAGGTTTGATGTGAAATTAAAAATTGTTTTATCTTTAAATGTGTTTGACTCACTTTGGTTATTAATATTTGTTCACCTCCATAATCTTTGTTCCTTATCTTATCATAAACACCTGCACATTTATACATAGATGACACTAACATGAATATCAATGTTCTATGATTTTAGCCACAATAAAATGAGCTTGATGGACAAGACTAGGCCTTGAGTTTGTCTCTTGTGTTCTATTGCTTAAAATTGATAATCATAACGATTTAACACAATAAATAATGATCATTTAAGAAAGATTCTGCTAGACGTCACTTACTTTTTCACCAGATTCATGTTTAAATATTAAAGTTATTTACTCGTGTTAAATCTTACTTTGCATAGAAAATAGTTATTTCTAGGAATCAGTGTTTAATTTATGAAAAATGTAAAACATGTTGTAAAACTTAACCGTTAGCAACAAACGTTGAGCCAAAAACACAACATTTCCTCAAACATATGTTCACAGCAATTCAGACAGAAAACCACGAAAGTGCAACAATGACTCCAGTTTCATCACAAATGTCAAAAATCACCAAAATAAAATCTGAGGTGAAAACAAAGAAGCTTCCTCTCATTCATACATCACATCAAATCAACACTTCAATCTTTTATTTTCTTCTTGTTCTTGTCAGGAAGACGAGACCCCTGAGAGGTCCTCGTGACACACTAGAACAGCCACACACTAGAACACACACACACTAGAACACACACACACTACAACACACACACACTACAACACAAACACACTACAACACACACACACAAGTCAAAAAGGTCAAGAGTAAATCAACAGGAAGTTGAACTCACGCATCGTAAGAGTTAGTTTTCATCACAGTTTCATTTACGACGAATTTGTCGTTGAATTACAGACAAAGATAAATACAAATATACTTTACTTTCTTTTAGTCAAAACTTTCTGACAACTTAACAAACGTAACAGGCTTGAACTCAACATCCCATGACTCTGAGGTCACATGTTATGTTCCTTATCTTATCTTAAATACTGGCATCTTTACATAGCAACGATGCTAACATGCATAGCAATGTACTTTGATTTAAGCTAACCATCCGTTTAAGCTAACCATGTGTTAGCTTAAATAGAGATACTTATATTTTTGACAACTTAACGAAAGTTACAGGCTAGAACTCACCATCACATTACTCTTAGTTCACATGTTATGTTCCTTATCTTATCTTGAAAACTGGCATATGTACATACCAACGATGCTAACATGCATAGCAAATGATTTGATTTAAGCTAACCATCCGTTTAAGCTAACCATGTGTTAGCAAATACACAACTTTCCGTCAACTTAACAAACGTTACAGGCTTGAACTCACCATCAGATGACTCTTAGTTCCTGTGTTATGTTCCTTATCTTATCCTAAAAACTGTCCCCTTTTAATACCAACTATGCTAATATGCATAGCAAATTATTTGATTTAAGCTAACCATCCATTTAAGCTAACCATGTGTTAGAAAATAAGCAACTTTCCGTCAACTTAACAAACGTTACAGGCTTGAACTCACCATCAGATGACTCTTAGTTCCTGTGTTATGTTCCTTATCTTATCCTAAAACTGGCCCCTTTTAATACCAACTATGCTAATATGCATAGCAAATTATTTGATTTAAGCTAACCATCCATTTAAGCTAACCATGTGTTAGAAAATAAGCAACTTTCCGTCAACTTAAGAAACGTAACAGGCTTGAACTCACCACCACATGACTCTTAGTTCACATGTTATGTTCCTTATCTCATCTTAAAAACTGGCATCTTTACATAGCAACGATGCTAACATGCATAGCAATGTACTTTGATTCAAGCCAACCATCTGTTTAAGCTAACCATGTGTTAGCAAATACACAACTTTCTATCAACTTAACAAACGTAACAGTCTTGAACTCACCATCACATGACTCTTAGTTCACATGTTATGTTCCTTATCTTATCTTAAAAACAGGCATCTTTACATAGCAACGATGCTAACATGCATAGCAATGTACTTTGATTCAAGCTAACCATCTGTTTAAGCTAACCATGAGGCCCCACATATTCATGGTTAAAGGTTGACATCGTCCATCAAGATCACTTCATATTGATCATCGGGAACAAGATAAATACATATATTTTCTGTCAACTTCACAAAAAGTTACAGGCTTGAACTCACCATCACATGACTCTTAGTTCACATGTTATGTTCCTTAAAAACAAGCATCTTTAAATAGCAACGATGCTAACATGCATAGCAATGTACTTTGATTCAAGCCAACCATCTGTTTAAGCTAACCATGAGGCCCCACATGTTCATGGTTAAAGGTTGACATTGTCCATCAAGATCACTTCATATTTATCATCGGGAACAAGATAAATACATATATTTTCTGTCAACTTAACAAAAGTTACAGGCTTGAACTCACCATCACATGACTCTTAGTTCACATGTTATGTTCCTTAAAAACAAGCATCTTTACATAGCAACAATACTAACATGCATAGCAATGTACTTGGATTCAAGCTAACCATCTATATAAGCTAACCATGAGGCCCCACATATTCATGGTTAACAGTTGACATCATCCATCAAGATCACTTCGTATCGATCATCGGGAACAAGATAAATACATATATTTTCCGTCAACTTAACAAAAAGTAACAGGCCTCGAACTCACCATCACATGACCCTGAGGTCGCATGACATTCTCGGCATCATCACAACCACCGCCAACACCACCACCGCGACAGAACCACGAACCAGCACGACAACAACAACAACAAAAAAAAAAAAACACCCAGAACCTGCGTCGGCAGAACGTAACGTTTCCCACACGAGAGTAAAACAGCAAGGCCAGCAGCGGCCGGCAGGTGTACGAGCGCGAGGAGGAGGAGGAGGCGAGTGACGTACTTGAGCCGGAGAAATGTCCGCTCCCCAGGGAGGTCGGTCCGTTCTTTCCACCGCTAACAGGAGGGGAAAACATCTAGGAGACAAACAGAGCGAACATTATCTCCGACAGCCGAGGCCGAGGAACATCAGTGCAGCTACTCATGAGAGGCTTCATTCCATCACAACCCTAAGAACCGTTCTGTCACGTCGTCGGCTTCACGTGGAGACATCTGCTCGTCTCGCGCTCGACATATAGTCCGGCCTGAATATTTCATCGCTTATATCTGCCCTACATCCGCTCGCCGACGCTATATTCCCAATAATCCACCTCTCAAATGAGCTTAGAAGTCATAAATATTGTCGTCACGAGTGATTATATTTGGATGGAAATTGGTCGGATTTTCGAAATTATGTCAGCAGAACAAATTGAATTTGACTTAACGGATTATGTCCGAGGTCAGGGGAGGTCAAGGCGACTGTCACGAGTCAACTATGTTATTTTGTTTTTATTTCACGTCTAAATAGCAGAATCGGCGACTGACGATTACAGACTTGAGTCGCAGATCTCAGGTCAGTGCAGTCGACGGAACGACTCAGAAAAATCTGTCCAGACCATAAACGTCTTTCACGCTTGTTAACATTCGTGTGTGACCTGCCAGGCGAGCGAGGCTGACCTCGGTCCACCTCTGATGTCAAACATCATGTGACTCATCAGACTATCTTCAGGCTGTGGTCCAGCTTCACTGCTCAGCTGGTCCATCTAACATTGTTTATCGAGGGGACGAGGAACTGAATCCAGGTCAGTCAAAGTCTGAGCAACATCGTTCATAAAAATAACATGTGTTTTAGTCGTTTTTTTAGGGTTAATTATTTTAATGTTCCCCTTAAACAACACTCCTATATCATGTTTTATCGAGCATAAATATATTGTTCTTTTTTACTAAAATTAAGAATATTATTTGTAGTTTATGGGATTTTTGTCGACTTTCATAATTGGATAATTAAGTAAAAGTTCTCGCTATTTTAGCCAATAAATTATTTAAAAGCGAATGTTTTTAAATTTAAAGAGTCAGATTTAAACTGATATCTTTGTCCAGATCAACCGTCACCTTTTATTGCATCACAAATGAAATGTTTTTTAGCATTTGACACACTTTTGTTCAAAACTTTATCAAAGCTGATTCTAACTTAACTATTTTAAACACAGAAGTTAAACCTGAGAATCTCAAACATACACAGTAAATGATGTATTTAAAGTTAAATACAAATACAAGCTTGTACTCTATTTAAAGTTGAGATTAAATATATCACCTCATTCTTTGGTTATGGTTGTCATGGAGATTGATTTGGATGTTGTTTTAAGCTTCAATAAACAGGAAGTAAAAGAGCTAAAAACAAACGATTTAATCGTATGAATGATTGATCAAATAAAGTCTTGACATTTATTCTGACCAACTTGTTATATTGATTTTAAATAAGTTGTTGAATCACTTTGGTTCTTGTCAAAACCACTAGTTTGTTGGTCGACCTACGACTAAACTTTGTTGCTCCGTTAACAAATATAAATAACCTAAAATAACCAAAGTGTGTGAGTCCAGTGGATGTTTGGCATCAGCAGTTACACTTATTTGGTTCAAACTGAGCAATTTCAGTGACGTAACCTTCATAATGAAGGCAGCACCGGATGGTTCAAAAATAGTATCTCTAACTGTAATTGAATTTAAAAAATGTAATATCTAATGTTACATGAGATTTTTGCTGAGAATGGTCATGGGTTCTAATCGACTCACTTCTTTTTCTATCAACAATAGATTATAACCCCGTGTGTTGACATACACCTGCAACACAATTTGGACTTTTATTTTGAAAATAAACCGAATCAAATGTCTCGCCTCACTAGAGCCGGGTTGACCTCCCTGCCAGGGAACAATACACGCCTCCGTCCGGGCACGAACAGGAGGCGGCCATCTTTAAATATCTGCTGCGAAGACTCCTCGGTTGTTGGAATGAAACCTCTCACTTCTATCGTTATGTGATTTAAACATGTAATGATGAGAACGAGTCGCCATCTGCTCCTCACGTCTACGGTCCAATGATGACTTTTTTTTTCTCAAAACGTTTCCGAACCTTCTCGCTTCACACTCCGAAAGATTTTATTTGTCTTTTTTTTTTAAAAAGGGGGGAAGAATAAAAAGGATGTTTTTCTAGCAGCTGGTCGGGCCTGAGACTGCGAGCGCGACCGAGCGAGGCTGCTGCGAAGCCGCCGCTGATTTGAAAATAATCAAATTGGGATTATTATTGGTATATAACACTCAGCTGCTGCTCTATTTTGGATATTTTAAAGTGGAATGTGAGAGTTTTATCCGCGGCTCTATTGAATTACTCCCTCTGTTGATATTGAAGGCCGCAGCTGTGATCGCATGATTCTTTTTCTATCACACTTCCATTCTTAAAGGACAACGACATGTTGTGCGTGTGTGTGTGTGTGTGTGTGTGTGTGTGTGTGTGTGTGTGTGTGTGTGTGTGTGTGTCACTAAACACTATCACTTGACCTGACAGCGCTCTCTTTCGTGCACGTTGCTATTTTCTCTCTTCCTTTTTAGCCCGAACTTGCTCCCCAGAGGCAGCCGAGCGGAGGAAACATAACCGAAAAAGTGGGCGGGAGCGTTTTGTGTTTCTATCTTAAGTGATCATCCTGATGTGCGACTTCTCACTGTTTAAGGCTTAACACAACATCTTGAAAAAAACATAAAAAGTCTTAAACATTTTTTTTTTTCAGCAGATGCGTTGGAGACGCAACAACATTGTCAGTTTTTTTTTACACCCAGTAAAAAAAAGGTGTCAAAGGGCTTCACATGAACAGAGGAAATAAAAAGACTTAAAATGAGATATACTACCATGGATGTTGGGAACATTTTCAAATCGCTGTTTCGCATCTATAAGACAACAAAATTACTAATGCAGCATCACAAATAAACCACACACACACACACACACACACACACATTAGAAACACATCTTCAAGTTAGTATTGGGAGCAATAAGGCGATGATGACAATCTATAATCACAATCATTCTTTTTTTTTACTTGTTGGTGTAAAAACATTTTTTGGAGAAAAAAAAAAGTGTCAATAAAAAACAAAACATGTCCTCACCGCACTGAAGTCCAGTAAGTCACTGAGTTCCTTGTCTGTTCCCAAAGCTGCCATCCGCTGCTGATGATGCATGATAGCAAAATCACACGGACCTGAAACAACCACAAAAGAGTTGTAGATGGATGGATGGATGCATGGATAGATGGATGGATGGATGCATGGATAGATGGATGGATAGATGCATTGAAAGATGGATAGATGGATGCATGGATAGATGGATGCATGGATAGATGGATGGATAGATGGATGGATGGATAGATGGATAGATGGATGGATGGATAGTTAGATGGATGGATGGATGGATGGATAAATAGATAGATAGATAGATGGATAGATGGATAGATAGATAGATAGATAGATAGATAGATAGATAGATAGATAGATAGATAGATAGATAGATAGATAGATAGATAGATAGATAGATAGATAGATAGATAGATAGATAGATAGATAGATAGATAGATAGATAGATAGATAAAGACATAGAGATAGAAAGATAGAAAGATAGAAAGATAGAAAGATAGAAAGATAGAAAGAAATGAGGAGGGAACCTCAGCTCTGTCTCACACCGCTCAGCTCCGGGTCTCTCGTCTCCTCCACAGCGAGATAAATCCACTCAAATCCACGATCACAAATCTCTTAATTTTCTCTCATTCTCCACGGAAACCCTCTCGGCTTCGTCCCCGGTTCTGTTTCGGGAAAACAAAAAAAAGTAAAAAAAAAAAAAAAAGGTTCGGCAGGACGGAAGTGGTGGGTTTTTTTTTTTTAGTGTTTTTCCTCCAGCCTGAAGTCCGACCTTCTCCGCGCTGAGACGCAGTTAGTCCGCCGCTGCTGACAGGCAAGGCGCGCGCACGCACACAAACACACACACACAGAAACACACACACACACCCGGTATAAATAATAAAGGCGGAGGGAAGGATCACCTCGGAAGTGAGCGCCGCCGGTTCCTCTGAGCGGGGCTGCGCGCTGCCGGTGGCCGCCTCGGAGTGCGCTGCGCTCGGCTGCGAGTGCCAAGTGATCCCGGGAGCGCGGGACCAACCATGTGCGTCTGAGACTCCGTGCATGTGTTCGTGCAGCCAGAGCTCGCACTCCTGCAGACACACTCCACACACACGCCGATCAACACCGCAAAAATAAAAGACAGATCGATAAGGATCGATTAACACACTTTTTATAAGCTATAAACCTCTTTAGATTTTACTTTTTTCTTTTTTTTTTAAAACAAAAAAACAAAAAACAGCGCCATGCTCAGGTCAGACCAGCGAATGTCCTGGATTAAAAAAATAATGTTTTTTATTTATTCAGTTTGTAGGAGAAAACATAGCAACAATGTGCACGTTAGAAAAATGTTGTTTTTTAAATCTCCCGGGAAAACGAAACAAACAAACTTTAAAAAAGAAATACTAGTGACAACAATACAACAGGTATATAAATAGATACATGGCTGTGCAGTTTAAAATATATACTGTATTGATTTTCTGGAACTCCTGTTGTGTTATCAGTTTTATCTTGCCCTTTAAAGTATATACTTTATTGAATATTGTTTTGATTGTTTAAGCGCTTTGTGACTCTGGTCTGGAAAAGCGCTATACAAATGAAAATTACTTACTTACTTACTTCCTTATATAGTTAGAAAAAACTTCAAAGATCAAAGCAAACAGAATATTATAAAGTAAATAAGTAAGTAAGTAAATAAGTAAAATATTACACAGTGAATTATGGATGACATGACTTGTTCATAAAAAGAACAAATAAAATGTATTTAACTCAGTGGAAAAATATGAAACTTAAGACAAAATGATTCCCTTCTGTTTGTGTTTGTCAATTAAACTAGTCTGATATGTGTTTAAAGTTTATTTGTACCAGCAAGTCAAAGAAAGAGAAAGGCGGTGAAGGGGTCACCAACTTCGATTATAACTGTTATTTTTCATTTTGTTGATAATGTGTGATGGCTGGGAAAAATACTTGTCAACTAAACAAAAAAGTTTTTGTTAGGTTTTGTCAAACCATCTCCAAAGGAATTCATAGAATTTCAGGTGAAAATTACTCTTTTTGAACACAATATAGGTCATCTTTAACATGGTTTTCATCTTATAAATCATGGCACTAGAGAGATTTAACGGAGTGCTGTTGGTCTACTCTGAGTACTCCTCAGCTCTGAGTGCTGTTGGTCTACACTGAGTACTCCTCAGCTCTGAGTGCTGTTGGTCTACTCTGAGTACTCCTCAACTCTGAGTGCTGTTGGTCTACTCTGAGTACTCCTCAGCTCTGAGTGCTGTTGGTCTACACTGAGTACTCCTCAGCTCTGAGTGCTGTTGGTCTACTCTGAGTACTCCTCAGCTCTGAGTGCTGTTGGTCTACTCTGAGTACTCCTCAACTCTGAGTGCTGTTGGTCTACTCTGAGTACTCCTCAGCTCTGAGTGCTGTTGGTCTACTCTGAGTACTCCTCAACTCTGAGTGCTGTTGGTCTACACTGAGTACTCCTCAGCTCTGAGTGCTGTTGGTCTACTCTGAGTACTCCTCAGCTCTGAGTGCTGTTGGTCTACACTGAGTACTCCTCAGCTCTGAGTGCTGTTGGTCTACTCTGAGTACTCCTCAGCTCTGAGTGCTGTTGGTCTACACTGAGTACTCCTCAACTCTGAGTGCTGTTGGTCTACTCTGAGTACTCCTCAGCTCTGAGTGCTGTTGGTCTACTCTGAGTACTCCTCAGCTCTGAGTGCTGTTGGTCTACTCTGAGTACTCCTCAGCTCTGAGTGCTGTTGGTCTACTCTGAGTACTCCTCAGCTCTGAGTGCTGTTGGTCTACACTGAGTACTCCTCAACTCTGAGTGCTGTTGGTCTACTCTGAGTACTCCTCAACTCTGAGTGCTGTTGGTCTACTCTGAGTACTCCTCAGCTCTGAGTGCTGTTGGTCTACACTGAGTACTCCTCAGCTCTGAGTGCTGTTGGTCTACTCTCAGTACTCCTCAGCTCTGAGTGCTGTTGGTCTACACTGAGTACTCCTAAACTCTGAGTGCTGTTGGTCTACTCTGAGTACTCCTCAGCTCTGAGTGCTGTTGGTCTACACTGAGTACTCCTCAGCTCTGAGTTCTGTTGGTCTACTCTCAGTACTCCTCAGCTCTGAGTGCTGTTGGTCTACACTGAGTACTCCTCAGCTCTGAGTTCTGTTGGTCTACTCTGAGTACTCCTCAGCTCTGAGTGCTGTTGGTCTACTCTGAGTACTCCGCAGCTCTGAGTTCTGTTGGTCTACTCTGAGTACTCCTCAGCTCTGAGTTCTGTTGGTCTACTCTGAGTACTCCTCAGCTCTGAGTTCTGTTGGTCTACTCTGAGTACTCCTCAGCTCTGAGTGCTGTTGGTCTACTCTGAGTACTCCTCAGCTCTGAGTGCTGTTGGTCTACTCTGAGTACTCCTCAGCTCTGAGTTCTGTTGGTCTACTCTCAGTACTCCTCAGCTCTGAGTGCTGTTGGTCTACACTGAGTACTCCTCAACTCTGAGTGCTGTTGGTCTCCTCACAGACTCCTCCTGCAGGCGTATAACTTACCAGCAGGTTAAATGTTATCATTTTTAAAACACAGTTCATTCTTCTAAACATTCACTGGTAAATAAAAAGGTTGGCGAGGGTCCAGTGGTTCGAGTGTGTCAGTCACATGACCGTCACACTGACAGTGTGTGGCAGGAAACAGAAGTTCTGCGAGAACAGCGACAAGGACGAAGGTTCAAATGAGGTGATCTGTTAATATGACCACTGCACTGTCCATTATACACGACTCGTGACTTGATACAGCTGCTGTTGTTCCACACAAGGAGAGAGAAGTTGAATAAACCGACTCAGAACTGAGGCCGAAAAGATCGACTAGATACGTTAGTATATTTCTGTTCAACATGTTAGACCAGACCTGAGGCCCTTTGACTGAGTTCATGTGGCCGTCCTGAGGTCCAAGATCCTGTAGAAACTTAAAATTGTATTTTGCATTTATTTTCATTATTTATAAATATTATCTAAATATGACAACATGGTGTACGTTTAAGGACTTTTTGTCATTTTTGGGAGTATTTACTGCCCCAAAAATATTTAATTGAACACAAATGTATGGGATTTTACTGTATATCCGGTTTAAAAAAGTTTGATAAAATATAACACAATTACCAAAACAAGAAAGCATATTTAGCTTGATTTTATTACTTGACTTTATGCTTTTCACGCCTTTATTTTTGCTTGATGGCCCCTAACAAAGAGCCGCTGTATAAAATGTGGCCCCTGAGGAAATGTAATATCCCACCACTGTGTTGATCCCTCCCCATTATTTTAGATTTTTATTCATCTTTCTTTGTCTTTATTTATTTTTTAGAATCCATTACAGGTTCACCAGTACAAAGACCTTGTTTAAATCATTTCTAGCTACCGGTTTAAAAGTTATTGGATACTGACTTGTCAATCAAACTCAACATGTCCCGCCCTCTCAAGTCACAAAGGCCACATGTACAGAATTTTAAGCAGATCATGTTAAAATGCTGCCATACTCACATTGTTTTGAAAAACATCTACCCTACCTTTAAAAGAGCTGAGGTTCTGACCCGGTTGGATTCAGTGCATGTGTCAGTCTAGAGCAGGGGCCACAACTGGACGTGGGGGTCACCAGAGGTCAATTCTGGTCTAATTCTTTTTCATTTTAGATTTGATGTTTCCATTTAAACTATATAATCAAATGCGATGATCCTGATTTGTGAACCATCTGCAGGAGGTTTGAGAGAAGTGCCACAGAGGTCGTGGAGAGGTGATGAAACTGATCATGGAGCAGCCAGAAGAGGAAAATTAAGTTACTTTTGTTAAGTTTTCCTTTTCGTCTAATGTGATTCAATCATTTTTACAGCTGCTTCAATCTAGATTTGATCAGATATTTGTCTCATGATCTCTGTTTGTAAAAATGTTTTCAACACTTCCTGAGTAAATTAATATGAAGGGAAACTAATGCGAAAACCTCTCCTGAGAGTTTTTCCCTAATTATAAGTTTCACAAAACATCTCTCACACAGTCAATAAAAGAAGGAGTTTAATCCCATAGCATTTAAAAATAATTGTTGTTCTTGCAATAATTGTAATGTATTGTCAAACCATCTATGAGAAAAATGGAATGCATAGAATTTGAGATGAAAATATATATATATATATATATATATCTTAAAAGTCAAGTTTTCCTCACTCACATGTTTCAAATGTTGAATCTTCCTCTCAAAAGTGCAGTAAATCCTTCATCATGACCATGTTTTGAACTCATTACTTTATTTAGTTTTTCCTGTCTGAAATCTGGGCGAATGAGAGGATACCAGAGTGGAGTCCATTATGACGGAATAATGGCTTCACTCCTCCTCCAGCCAGCTGTAATCACACCCTGCTTTGTTTATACAACGAGTCCCTTGGAGGTGGAGACTTCTGGGATTAATGACGCGCAGTGACAAACCTTAATGTGTGTCCAATCACAGCAGAGTGGGTGTGGTTATAGTAAACAAGATTTCATCTTGAGAAAAGACAAAGGCTTGTCAGTGGGCGGGGCTTAAGATCATTTTCTAATGTAACTATTTCAACGAAAAGAGAGTTTTGTACAAACACATACTGATGATACAATAGAGTCCAACATCTATTTAAGACACACTTAAATCAACACATTAGTTGACACAAAATGACAAGTTTAAGTGTTAAAATGTTTTAATGAATTAAAGATTAATATAAACACTCGTCAGTTGATGGTGAAGAGACAAGAGGGGTCGAAAGTTCAAGTTTAAAGGAGCTGGTGGATCAGCAGGGTCACTGAGAGGAAATGTCAACACACACACACACACACACACACACACACACGCACACACACACACACACGCAGACTCTCTGTGGTCTCAAAAAGTGTATTTTTGCCAAACACCTGTGTAATCGTACAGCTGTGGAGAATGCTGGGAAAGGACGGGGGGAACTGAACACCACACAGCTTATGCTCCGTGATTCCATCCAGATCACTGACTGAGAGTGTGTGTGTGTGTGTGTGTGTATGTGTGTGTGTGTGCATGTGTGTGTGGGGGTGGTACATAAGCCTGTGTGACTGTGTCTCGTCCACCTCCCTCTGCAGCTTAACTCATGACCAGGGAGGTGCTACTGTCCTTTCTTGGCCTTCACCATAAAGTTTATATGACAGTCAAACATGTCCTTGTCATACTTGGAGAGTTTTGTTGATCCTCGTCCTTTACAAATATGTAACAAACCGAGAAAGGGTGTGTACAATGTTCTTCTGAGTATCCCACATCTGACACCATTTGTAACATAAAGAAAGGAGGGAAAAAATCCCATTTTAAACCCGGATTTTCCCCTTGTGTTGCCTTGTCACCTTGACCCAGAGACAACACAAGGGATACCACAAACATATTGTTTCTTGGGGAACTTCGGGTCACCTTGACCTGGAGACAACACAGGGGTTAACTGAGTGTGCACATAATGTTCTTCTGACCATCCTACTTCTGACACCATATGCAACAGATCCATTGGAAACAATCCTGTTTTAAACCAGGATTATTTTTTCTATGAGAAAGAACCTTAATGTTGAATAAGACAAAATTGATTTATGAGTATATTTATCCAACTTATTTATTAAGTTAAAAACAGAACTGACCACTTCCTGACCACTTTGTTTACTTAAACATACACTGTTTTATTTAAAATATATAGTATAAGTTATAGTGTAAGTTTCTTGAAACTTTTCCCTGACAATTTGTATGACTATTTTTGCTTATTTCTTATTTATATCAAGAACCTTTTATTTGTATATCAAATAATAAAAATAATATTTTAACATTATCTACATTATAGATCCAAGTTAATTGTAATCCCAATAATAACAACCTCCTTTATAATAAAAACTGTTATTAGACACAATGTATTTCAATGTTTTACCCTGTTTATTTTACATTTTAAGTTAAATTGATTGTCTTCTGTACCATTTGTGAGGGAAAGTTTTCATTCAGGCCCGAAATAAATAATACAAAATGAAACATGTCAACGTCAGATCACCAAGAGAATTAAAACACTCAACCTTGAGGACATTATTCACTATTACTAGTCAGCTAAACCCCGGAATCTCTTGCATAACTAAAGAAATAAAAGGAAATATTTATCCTCACCAGATCACACAAGAAGCACTAACTAGAAATAGCCTTAAGGAGTTGACCAGAAGTGACCACTTGATGACCGTGAGCCGTGTTAGTTCTTCAAATACACTCGAACAAGTAAAGCTGAAGAAACACTGACCACTGCTCGCTCACGTCTGCTGCTGTAAACATTCTTAATGACACATTTCTGAGACATAATGTCATTTTCCTCTGCTTGACAAAAGTGATTTACGATTTGGCATTCGCACACATGCACTCTCACACACTCCCCTCTCCGGGGAGGAAAGGGTCACCACAAGGTCACGCCATGAATGGTCGACTCTCCGGATCCAGGATTTCTTCAAACTTTTCCAGCAGAAAACTCACAATAATAATAATAAAGTCAAGGCCTAAAATAATAGCCGCTAACAGGTGCACCGACCGGGGCGTTTCATTAAGTCCGTCCTGAACAGTGTGTGTTTGTGCGACACATCTTCTTCACACAAAGAATGTGTATCCAATATGTCTGTCAGCTATAAAAGAAGCTTGAAGGTCCGGAGCTGGTCTGGGGTCAGTTTCGTTCTGGGGGAACACTGGCGTGACTGTGAGGACACGTTAATGAACAGTGAGAGACTCGAAGAGAAACTGAGCTTCTTTTCATCCTCGTAGCTCAGCAGGTGTCAAATCTCTCATGTTTACACTCCTGCACAAGAGTGTGTGTGCGCCAGTGTGTGTGTGTGTGTGTAGTGTTATCCTAGTCCTGGCTGTTTTTTGGTCGCAGAGGCGGGCGCCAAGCAGATGGCAGCAGTGGTTTACCCAGGTGTGTGTTCGCTGTTTTTACACACTGGTGTGTGCGAGCGAGAGGCGAGCGAAGGCCGTGTTGCTCCGTCGGAGAAAATTCTCGTCTATAAATATATTCTTCAGGACACGGAGTGAGAAGATGTGAGACAAAATAATATTCAAATGCTGGACTGGACTGATGATACAACGTGAACATTTGTGTTCTACAGTGCACGACAAACACACACTCAGGACAGAAGGAAGGGGCGACAACAGAAGGAAGGGTATCTCCTGACAACAAACGTCCTTAACTGTACTTGTGTTTTGAATTATATCCATTTATACTTTCTAATATGAAGTCAAGAAATGTGTAGATCTTGGCTTGCAACATACAAAACGACCCAGCTAACGTGAAATAAACTAAGCAAACAAATCATTTTCCTCTTTAACTATTGGCTAAAATACATTTGCAAAAAGGCATTTTTGATATATTTCACCCTCTTTATTGTGATTCATTAACAGTGTCCGAGGAATCGACCAGGCTAGCGTTAGCCACTGTTAGCACGTATTGTAGTTAGCATATACAGAATGAACATTAAAATGACAAAACAGAAACATTTGTGTCGAACAATTCTATGTATTCTAGTTATGTAGTGGTAAATAAAAAATAGTTAGAAGTTGAATATACACAATATTAGAGGAGATTTACTCACTGTTTACACTCCAGGCGGCCATCTTGGATTTTCCAATTCAATTCAATTCAATTCCAACTGTCAAATCATAACAAAGTTATCTTAAGACACTTTTCAGTTTAAGAAAAGAAAAACAGATCCCAGCGCATCAAAAATGAGTGAATCACGGTGGGACAGTGGTGAGGAAAAACATCCTTTCATCAGAAGGCAGAAAACTCGAGCCGAACCAGACTCAGACTATGAACTCTGACATCAAGGGCCGTTCCCAGGGATGTAACTCGGAAATTCAGAGTTCCGTGAACAACTGGACGAAAGTGAATCATCAAAACTGGTGACAATTAAAAACGACTTTCTTGTTTACTTACTTCCATTTCTACTTTCCATTTAAAAACAATCTTCATCTTCTTCTGCTTCGTCCAGGGTCACGGGGGCAGCAGCTCCATCAGTGAGGCCGGACTTTCTTCTCCCCAGCTGCATTATATTTATCTTTCTGGGGGATTCCAACGTAGTCTCTCCGGTGTGTCCTGGGTCTCCCAACAGTGGGTCATGCACTAAACGATTTGCCAGGAACTGACGCTGACTCCTCTTAACAGAGGAGCAGTGGCTCTACTCTGAGGCTCTCCTGAATGACCACGCTATCACCCTATCTTTAGAATCATAAACAGAAAAGGCTTAATTGGCCAAATAAATTAACAATTTACAAGGAATTATTGTGTTTACCATAGTGTATTTAAATTGAAGGTTTTTGCTCTTATGTCAAAAGTGATTTGTCGGCTGGGCGGCAAAGCATTATTCTGATATATGGGTCATTTTTGGTCTACATCAGATTTAACATCGGCTAGCACCGATGTTGACCAGCTAAGCTAACAGGTCTATGGCCCAGTTGAGGAAACGTTACATTTCATTTTAAAATTAAAAACAAAATATCAACTTAATAGCACACTAAACTGCGCAGACTACTACGAAGAGGATTTAAATTATGTGACCTTGGCTCCTGCTAGTGCTTGAGTGATACCACTTAAAGAAACATTGTCTTTGCAATAGTCATTATAGAATATAAGGGGACATAGGTCTAGTTTGTAAAACTGTGGTATGGCAACAATTTTACTAGTGAAATCAAATAAAAATTTTATGGAAAATTTGAATTAATATGTTCATTGCTAATTGTATGAAGGACATTCAGTGGACAACCAAAAAAATGGCGCAAAACCTTGTGACATTGTAACAGGAATTATACAATACAAACCAAAAATGTCTTAAAGATCCTTCAAACTCTTCACTGGCTTCCAGTTTCTTTCAGGATCAACTTTAAAATTCTGGTTCTTACTTTCAGATCTATTCATGGTCAGACTCCTCCTTACATCACTGATCTGATCCAGACTTACCCCCCAGCTCGGGCTCTGAGGTCTGTGGATCAGAATCTACTGATGGTTCCTGAACACGGTTCAGGACCAGAGGAGAGAAATCCTTCCAGGCTGTTGCTCCTAAGCTTTGGAACAATCTTCCTCTCCCTCTGTGTTTGATGATCTACTGACTCCTTTAAGAAACATCTTAAGACGTTTCTATTTGTTCAGGCTTTTCCTTGATTTTCTGGAACTCCTGTTGTGTTTTCAGTTTTATCTTGACCTTTAAAGTATATACTTTATTGAATATTGTTTTGATTGCGTTTGTGACCCTGGTCTGGAAAAGCGCTATATAAATAAAAATTACTTACTTACTTACTTACTTAAAATAAAGAGTCCATTAAATGAGTCGGACACATTTCTAGAATGATCGTCCATCTTCTGTGAACATTTAAAAATAGTATTTCTTTTTAAAGATGGGCGAGTTTATTGTCAGCAAAATACTAATAAAAGACGTCTATTCAACTTATCTCATCATCCACCAGGAGATAAAGATCTACACACCAGCGACTTTGTGTGACATTTGCAAGTGTGTTGTCATATTATTGTGCTGTTACAACATCTCTCGCACACCTTACTCATGCTCACCTTCACAGAAAAATCTTCTTTAAGCAGAGGATTATTTTTACCTCTTGATTTATTCACCGCTAATGTAGGTTGCTGTGTTCAACTGTAACTTCTGCTGACTGGAGGTGCAAGACTCATGTGGGAGCACATTTGAGTACTATATGTGTGTGTGCGTGTGCATGTGTGTGTGTGTGTCCAGAAATGTTTAAAAGGAAGTCAAAGATGCATCGTCAGCAAACAGAGAGGAGAAAGTTGAGAGATATTCTGGGAGTCAGAATGACCCGAACACACACACACACATAAATACACTTTTTACAATATTAGCTTGACAAGTGAAACTAGTTCAAGAGTGTGCGTCTGTCCTCAAATGGCTTATTCGCACGTGTGCGTTTTCATCGAAGAAACCGTCACTTGATGGATGGCAAGAATAAAAAAACAAAGCCTTATTTAAATGCCTGACCTTATACAGACCGGCGTCAGCTCGATATTTGGTTCAATTCTTGTGGATCGTGCTTCTGGCTTTTTGTGGTGAGAAAGAGACTTTGGACCATCTTGCCATCTTGTTGAAGAATTGTAGCACTGTTCTTTTGTTGTGTATTTAATTAAATTGTCTCTGTTTTGTTTATTTCTCTGCTCTGCATCCTTATTGTCTTTCGCTCCTGGGTCCCCTTGTTAAAAGGAAACTAATGTGTTAATTCAAGTGTCTCTTAAACTAACATTTGACCTTTATTGTACTCATCAGTATGTACAAAACGCTCCTTAAATAAATATATTCATAGTACAAAATGTGCTTAAGCCCACTGAAAACACTTTTTTGGAGATTAAATCTTGTTTACAATAACCACACTCACTCTGCTGTAATTGGTCAAACCTGGAGGTTTGTCACCGTGTGTCATCAATCCTCTAAGTCTCTTCCTTTAAAGCAGGGCGTGATTACAGCTGGCTGGAGGAGGAGTGAACCCATTATTACGTCATAATGGACTCCGCTCTCGCAACCTCTCATTCGCCAAGATTTTAGACAGTAGAGAACTTTATAAAGTAATAAGTTCAACACATGATCATGATGAGAGACTTACTGCATCTTGGAGAGGAAGATTCAACATTTGAAACATGAGAGTGATTAAGGAGAGTTGAGTTTTCATATAAATTGACCTTTAAGTGATTCATGACACACTATTTTAAAATGAGAATGAAAAAAGGTTTTCTGTGTGTTCTTAATTGTGTTCTCAATTACACATTCAATGCAAATTTTAATTTTAAATTTTACTCAAATAGCACTTTAAGGAATGTTGTTTTCTTCTCCCAGAAACATAATCTGTAAAAAATAATATGGACGTCTTACCTGTGAAGTCACCCGTTTGTGACCGAATTATGAATTTCAAATCAATTCACGGTTTTGAAAATGTAGTTTTGCGGTTTAGCCAGATTCCGGTCTAAAGTCCGAGCAGGCTTCATTCTAACTGGGTTATTTATTTCATGCTACAACTGCACTCACATGCAAATCAAGACAACCACGCCCATTCTTATGCAAATTCAGGAAAACTGAATAATGGGAAAGTTATCAAAAAGCAAATGTTGGGAAAAAACAGGCCTTCAGGCTGTAAATATTTGTTTTTTACCGTAAACTTTTCGGTCCTTTTGCAGCCAGCCTTTAGTGGACATTTGATCAACTGCCTTTTTTTTTCTTATTTCTGCCTTGTTTTCACGTTTTAACCCACCCACAATATGTTCAATGTTCATGTGGAAGCCTCAAAGTAGCAGCAGAAGACATTTCCCATCATGCTTTGCGCAGAACTAGCAATAAAACAGAAAATACGAGCCGATAAAACACAGAATTCAATCAAATCTCCAAAACGAAACAACTTTCCTGTAACAGTTGAGAAAAAATGTCTTGTTTATTCAACATTGTTTTAGGGTTGCTAGATAAGAACACCAGGGCCTTGAGGATTTGGAAACTATGTTACGCTAACATCAGGTCTCATGGGGAGGATTTGTTTGTTGCCATCATTTCTGCGGCTGGTTTCTGTCCGACTCAAGGTTACACTTTATATTGTACTTCACAGAGCGGTGATTTCACTCTAGTGTCTACTGTATATAATATATTTAAGGCACATTATAAACTCTTTATCTCATTGTTTGGACAGAATAAATGCACATCCAACGCAAACTGGTAATGTGGTTATTTTGGACGGACTTCAACACTTTGTGATTCTTTTCATCATCTCACCAACACCATTACGAACGGATAAAAGAGGAGACATCTGTCTTCTCAGATATTGTTAATAAACACGTTTGTGCGACTGCTATTATTCAATATTGTTTTTTCCATGGATCCGGTATATTTGGCTTTAATACACCAAAGACTGAGCACATGTCTACATGGTTGGATATTTTGGCAGCCGACGCAAGAGCACCTTCTGTGTGTTGATATTTAAATAAAAGGTCATTTTTCTGTTGGAAAGCTTAGCCCCTAAAATCTAGCTGTGTTTGGTGTGTCAGTGTGTGTTTGTGCGTGCGTCAGTGTGTGTTTAATTGAGCAGATTGCTCCTTAATCTCTTGTTGTTGCTCTCTGGATTAGACTATTTTAATAAAACATCACCGAATTTATAAAATCCTCTCTGGGAAAATGTTTCTCCGTGTGAAAATAGAGAAAAAAAACTGCTCATTAACAACCAGTTAAATAATACTTTGGTGAAATAAACAAGATTAAATCTGTATTATACGACATTTTGCTTAATTTTGTGTAAACATGTTTTTATATTACCATAAGTAATAATATCATAACAATTGTTTAAACAACAACATTTAAATTAACATACAAAAATTATGTTTTGATCATTTTGTTGTTATGTATTAGTCCTTGTAATAGTTTATTCTGTGAAAAAGAATATCATAAGATTAAAAGAAAAATTTAAATAGGACAAATACAAAGTTTAATTACACAAGTCTAATTTTGATATAAACTGCACACATATTGTCAGAAAGAGTGTAAACTTATAATGTTGAGTCTTCAGCCTTATATCTTATTGCATGACTGTTTGTGACTCACAATAATGTGAGTTTATTGACACTTTTTGGATCAACAATCGCCTTCACAACGTTTTTGCAACCAACACATCATGATTTTTTTTAAACATCATTAAAGTTTGAAAAATGTGAAATGAATGGTTTGTTTAATTGATCGAAATAAAATATTAACCAAACGGGTTTTGAAGAGCAACTAACTATGTTGATTTAGTGTGTCTTAAATAGATGTTGAACTCTATTGTATCATCAGTGTCTGTTTGTACAAAACTCTCTTTTCATGAAATATTTACATTAGAAAAGGATCTTAAGCCCCGCCCATTGAAAACACTTTGTTTTTTTGGAGATTAAATCTTGTTTACCTTTGTCGTAAATCCCAGAAGTTTCCAATTCCAAGACACTGGTTGTATGAACAAAGCGGGATGTGATCACAGCTGGCTTGAGGAGGAGTGAAGCCATTATTACGTCATAATGGAGTCCACTCTCGTAACCTCTCGTTCGCCCAGATTTCAGACGGAGAACTTTATAAAGTAATAAGTTCAAAACATGGTCATGATGGACATGATGGGACTGACTGTATCTTGGAAAGGAAGAATTCGTTATTATAGCCCACGATCCACATTAAAATGCATAAAATGTCTCAGCAGCTCGATCTTGTCATGTGTACCGTTCAACCCTGACCAATCCCAACAGAGTAGGCGGGACTAATTCTGCATTTCTTACAGGTGTCGTGAAAACTCTAAGAGAGGCAGGTGGCTCTGGGTCCACGTACGACATCATCAATACACATAATACCAGATCAAAATGATCCCACTGAGATTAGTTTTAGAGAAAAATCTCTCAGTTTGTATCATCTCTCTGTCGCTATGTAACTTTACGTGGATTTAAGAGGAAACATAAACACACAAAGACGACAATTCTTAAACATACACTGATGTGTCCGACACCTTGATGATGAATCCATTTATCCATCCATCC